>NW_021632508.1:0-126731 GCF_004799145.2 Neltuma alba
GAATCCTTTAATGCTTGGCTTGTTGTGAGAAGAAGCACAACATAGCTGTCTTGATACATGACACAGGGAAAAATTGGCAACAATGTTGATACCACAGCAAAGAAGCCATGACGAATTGGAGCAATGGTGTGGGACCTAAGATAGAGGAAAAGTTGATGGATCTGTGTGCCAGATCAGAAAGAATGGATGTGCAAAATTATGGAATGAACAATTTTAGGGTCAGATGGGGAAACCTAATGTGGCGTGTAAATCTTGTGTTACGTGAATGTACCTGCAAAGGTTGGCAAATGTCAGGACTACCTTGCCCACATGCGTGTGCTGCAATCAGAAGGTATATGGTAATATATATGCATATGTCGAGGATTGCTTTTTACTCTCAGCCCAAAAGAAAATTTATGGCAGACTCATGATTCCAGTTGAGACCCCTGACATCCCTAGCCCAGATTCCCTTCGATATGAAGATTACTCGTCCACCATCTTCCTACAACCACCATTGACAACTCGGCGTGCTGGAAGACCCAGAGGTAGGAGATTGAATCACAATTCCAGCAGAAGAAAGCGTATCATTGCTCAGGATGTGGTGAAGCTGGTCACACTAGAAAGATTTGCACTAACCCGAACCCTGGGTGACTTTGTTGCTGAAAATGGTCTTTCATTTTTTTGGGTCAACACACAGCTACTTTTGCACATAATGAGCCCCACTATGTAGTTGTTGAGTTGTTGGGGAAGTAGCTATGACAACCCATTTTGATTTTTTGGTGGTGGGTTCGATTATATTTTGTATAGTGGTGTCAATAGTTGAAAAATTTCATGACAGTGGTGACTATAGCTGTCGCAGGATTGTTAGGTGTATCTGTCCACATGCGAATGGACTATTTTTAGTTGTAAATATTTGTATGTATGTTGCAAATTGTGTAATGTCACTTGCAAACGGAGATTCCCCTGCCTGTCCACTAACGGACAGCTTCTTCGGGTGAAGGTCATCGTATGTAAATGGACTGATTACAGTTGTGAATATATACATATGTATGTTGCCAATTGTCTAATGTCACTTGCAAATGGTATAAGAACCATACTTGGACAGCTTCTCCAGGTGAATCAGTCCGCATGCAAATGGACTATTTTTAGTTGTAAATATTTGTATGTATGTTGCAAATTGTGTAATCTCACTTGCAAACGGAGATTCCCCTGCCTGTCCACTAACGGACAGCTTCTTCGGGTGAAGGTCATCGTATGTAAATGGACTGATTACAGTTGTGAATATATACATATGTATGTTGCCAATTGTCTAATGTCACTTGCAAATGGTATAAGAAACCATACTTGGACAGCTTCTCCAGGTGAATCAGTCCGCATGCAAATGGACTATTTTTAGTTGTAAATATTTGTATGTATGTTGCAAATTGTGTAATCTCACTTGCAAACGGAGATTCCCCTGCCTGTCCACTAACGGACAGCTTCTTCGGGTGAAGGTCATCGTATGTAAATGGACTGATTACAGTTGTGAATATATACATATGTATGTTGCCAATTGTCTAATGTCACTTGCAAATGGTATAAGAAACCATACTTGGACAGCTTCTCCAGGTGAATCAGTCCGCATGCAAATGGACTATTTTTAGTTGTAAATATTTGTATGTATGTTGCAAATTGTGTAATCTCACTTGCAAACGGAGATTCCCCTGCCTGTCCACTGACGGACAGCTTCTTCGGGTGAAGGTCGTCATATGTAAATGGACTGATTACAGTTGTGAATATATATATGTATGTTGCCAATTGTCGAATGTCACTTGCAAATGGTATAAGAAACCATACTTGGACAGCTTCTCCAGGTGAATCAGTCCGCATGCAAATGGACTATTTTTAGTTGTAAATATTTGTATGTATGTTGCAAATTGTGTAATCTCACTTGCAAACGGAGATTCCCCTGCCTGTCCACTGACGGACAGCTTCTTCGGGTGAAGGTCGTCATATGTAAATGGACTGATTACAGTTGTGAATATATATATGTATGTTGCCAATTGTCGAATGTCACTTGCAAATGGTATAAGAAACCATACTTGGACAGCTTCTCCAGGTGAATCAGTCCGCATGCAAATGGACTATTTTTAGTTGTAAATATATGTATGTATGTGGCAAATTGTCAAATCTCATTTGCAAATGGGCCCTTGCACAGCTGTTCACCCACGGACACCTCCTTCAGTACGAGTAGGTCAGATGCAAATGGATTATTTATAGTTGTGAAAATATGCATGTATGGTGCGAATTGTCTAGTCCCACGTGTAAATGGGCTGTCCCACACTTAAGGAAGACGCATGCATCAGGTGAATCAGTCCACATGTGAAGCCAAGTATGTGTCTTGCAAATTAGCTAGTCCCCCTTGCCAATATGAACGGACGGATTCCACGTGTGAATATAGGTATGTATTTTAAAATAGGCTAGTTCCCCTTGCAAATGCGCTCTCCCGCACTTGTTCCCTCACGGACACATGCTTCAGCTGGACCAGTCGACATGTGAACGGACTGATTCCACGTGTGAATATAGGTATGTGTTTAGCAAATTGCCTAGTTCCCCTTGCAAATGCGCACCCTGTTCAGGTCAAGGACGGCACATGTAAATGGACTGATTACAGTTGTGAATATATGTATCGGAGTAGCAAATTCCCTAGTTCCTCATGGAAATGGACACCTTATTCAGGTGAAGGAGGGCACTTGCATATTTAAGAGGACACGTTGTTCAGCAGATGAACGACACTTGTGAATGCTCTAATTTCTGTTGTTAACTTATTTGTCTCTCTTGCAAATTGTCTAATCGTTCGTGCAAAGGTCTAATCCCTGATGTAGGTTGTTCAGTTGGAAATGGACGAACATTTGGTGTTAATTCCTGTTTTTTTGGTGCAAATTCCCTAATTTGTGTTGTTAACCGTACATCTAATGAAAGTAAACAAGTAGTGATAATATGAATCCATCAAAACAGTCTTCATTAACATCGTTTGTATGCACAACATTTTAGTCCGCATACAGTGTTCACAACAACAATTACAGTGCTTATCAGCAAAAACTACAAGGTAGGAATTTGATCAGTCATCGCTTTCTCTTGCGTTGTCTGTTAATGTGGTCAAGGTGTTTGGTAACAGCATCTGACTTGATGTTTCTTTGATGCGTCACGAGCCACCACAATAGCTCACACCGTATAGATGTGTATTGATCCTATGGGACAACAACAACTGTTCTCAGTAAGTTGACACAAATGCATGATGTCATTAATATATAATTCAACACCTACTGCTGTATAATAAGGCATGGTGAATAGAACTCCATCCTTCTCTTGTGGGTTGGGCCACTCTCTTAGATATGTGATGACATGAACCCCACAATCATCACTGAAAAAATGAACACATCACTATGCTGCCTTATGTATGTCGATTATAATTTATGACAAATAACTTTCAGTGAACAAAAGACTCACGTATTGTCTTGAACATGAACCGTGGGATACAAGATGTCATTGTTTGAATCTGGGTTGGCCAACCCCTCCAGCTCAGGCTTCACTCTCCTTAGTATTTCAATGAAGTGTGCCCTCTACACAATTACAGATGATTATCACACAGGGGATACTATGGTTGTCCAACACAAAAGTAGCAGAATAATTACACCACTTACAAAAGTTTGCGCCATCATTTGCTGCCCCTTTAATGCTGGATCAGACTTATTCTTCTTCTTTTGGTGCTTCATTGTATCCTCACCACCACGCAGAGAGTCCAGCACATAAAACTTTAGTGTGCTCGGTTCAAACACAAAGCAAAACCAATGCAGTGCAAACACAACAGGTGCAAATATGTATTCACATTCAGCCAAATTGTATCCCACGTGTTGGGGAAGTAGTTCTTTCAGGTGTTTGTCCACTTGCCATGCTGTGTGTTGCTGCACCATCCTTGCCTATCACAACAGCAAATTGCACAGCAATGCAAATTGTCAGTGAAGAAACTGTATCGATAACTTTATTGCACAATTTAAAGCATTGATCCATTAACAGGGGATAGCACTAACCGTGAAATCTGCATCAAATATGTGTCTTTTAACCGCAGAGGCACTCTCATGTTGGTCAGCGTTCAAGGTGTGGGCAATCAGAGTCATGATCTGTAGAATAAAGGAGCAGGAAAATTAAATTAAAATTGTGGCACATTCCATATATGGCCACTTTGATGTAACTTGAATAGGTGCACGTACCCTGTTGCTTATCCACCTTCTGGGACCCAGTGCTTGTAGGTCTGATCGTGTTGCCAAATGCCCAAACATATCTACCATGACCCTACAACAAATATGAAAGTGAAAATAAGTAGTCAGTGTTGCATAGTAGTATTATTCACAGGCTGTCTTTTCCATAATAACTGACTATACTTACTCTTGAGCCTCATCTGGTTGACACCACTCAGTACACACAGTATAAAATGCATCCCTCTCACTCATTTTCACCTTTCTGCCATAAGTAGACATGTAAGGAGATTTAACTGCTGGGACTTTACGTCTACTTGACCTCCTTGTGGGTAGCTGCACTGCTTTGCCCACCATTTTCCCTTCTTCCGTTTGAGCTGCCTGTTCATCTTCAGTATCCTTATCTGCAGCTTCATCTTCTCTCACATTGTCGTTCTCGTCTTCATCTTCCTCTTCTTCTTCTTCTTCTTCTTCTTGCTGTTCATCATCATGCAATTTGTCACCACTTTCATGTGTTTCTCCGCTCTCTACAGTCATAACTTCATCATGTTGTGGCCGCTCATTTTCATCCTCCTCAGTGTGGTGTTCTTTTCCTTCTTCTTCATTGCCTCCCCGGTTAAGAAGTTTATTTTCCAGCTTAACTAATTCATCACAAACTAAGTTTTGAATCTTGGTCATCTCATTGTTCAATGTGGTGTTGAAATTGAGCCAAAACTCCTTAATGTCCTGCACATTGTAAATGTATGTCATCAAACAGATATTAAGTCTCACCAACAGACATTATCACATTGGTATTACTCACCGGATGATGGAAACTTGTACTGCTCCCCGGTTGTGTTGACTCATTCACTTCAGCAGCGGGTGGACTGTAGAAAATGCCATGTCGACTCTCCTTTTCCGCATCAATTCTCCTCTTCACAGCCTTATCATCCCAATGTGTGACGGCGTCTTTGTCTTTTGGTTCACCTCCCTGTAGAGGGAACCTTTGCAGGAAGTGCAACTGCAGAGAAAGAAAAAATATGACTCAAAACTCAAATTACATAATACATCAACAGTTTAATGTTCAAAGCATATCCAACAGGCCATATTTTGTAAGGAAATATGCAAGTACCAATAAAAAGTAGATGCACCCTCCGACGACTCTGGCACTCTCGGTCTGTCCTTCCTTACTGCTCCTATTGTACCGTTTAATTTCCTCACTGAGCTCGTCAAGCACAAAGGAAGCCCAGTCAAATTTTTTCCAGTTATTTTCTGTGCAGGCCATTACTTTTAGCACCTTGTCACTCACACTTGCACTTCCCGTGGGACAAAGAAGAGTGCCCACTGTGAAAAGAACAAAATAGAATTCAAAGTTTCCATCTTCTTCATCACTCTTTATCTTCTCCGCAATTTGAGAATATGTCAGTGGAGTATAGTCCTTCTTCAGCTCATTTACTTCATCCTTGAAGCCATCCAACTTCACTTTGGAGCCCTTATCTGGTAACCCAAGAACCCTCCTAACATCTGTACACGTGACCTTCTTTGTCTTCCCCCTTATGGTAATTTGTTTACTTGGGGGGTCATATGCATGAATCAACTCCAGACATAAATCTCTGGGCAACTTATTCAAAGTAATACCAAGAAGATGACCAAACCCCATTTCTTCTACCTTGCGCTTTAAATTTTCTTTGCCATTTATAAACTTTGCCACTTCCTTGAATTTTGTGGGGGAGCACCGAGTAGAAAATGGGGACACATATTTCTCCTTCTTCTTCTTCTCCTCTATCAGCTGTTCCTCCTTCTTCCTGTACGGCTCCCTGTTAGCATCACTCATCTCCCTCCAAATTGCTGAAGCTGCATCTGTGATTGCTCCCATATTTCCATGCATCTCCTGCTTCTTTTGCTCCCAATATTCTCCCTTGAATACTTTCCAGCCGGTAACTTGTGCGTCCTTTTTTCCCATCTTCTTCCTGTATCCAATAATCACAAAGTCATTAGTTAGTACATTAAACAGCAACATTCATACCATCCAACATTTCTTGTAACATAAACCCGGAAATTATATACACACTAATTATTATTGTTAAATCCTTAACTTGTCATACGACAGGACATCAAATTGTTACATGCAGGTTAACTGGATAATGACACCATTCTTCGTGTAAATTAGCTAACATTCATTGTCAGGCCACAAAATATCAGATTCCAACTAACATTAAATTATGCAACAGAGGTGGTTAATTAACTACTTTTTCATGTCAATTCCCTAACTTTCACACTCCAACACAGATCAAACAATTACACCGGCGAACAGTCAAAATTCTGCCAATTGCTCATGTCAATTGCCTAATTTTCCCTGTGAGGCCGCTGCAAACCACATTCCCACAAACATGCAATTATGCAGCAGAGGTGGTTAATTAACTAATTTTCGAGGTAAATTTCCTAACTTTCTCAGTCCACCACGCATCAAACAGTTACACATAAGCTAAGTGGAAATCCAGCTCACTCATGGTGTCTATTGCCTAATTTTCCCTGTCAGTCAACTGCACACCAATTTCCCACAAACTTTGTGGGTAATTTACTGATTCTCCATGTAAATTTCCTAACTTGACAGATTCAACAAAAATATGAAACCGTCAGACAGGAGCTGCGCGGATAATCCCCTAAATCCTCTTGTCAATTGACTAATTCCTCCTGTGAGGCCCGCTACGGATCACATGCCAACAAACATGAAATTTTGAATTGAGTTTTTGTTACTTTACTGATTTTTCATGTAAATTCCCTAACTTCCAGAGTCCACCACACATCAACCACTTAAACAGAAGCTAAGTGCAAATTCACCTAATTGCTCGTCTCAATCACCTAATTTTCCCTGTGAGGCCTCTGCAAACCACATTCCCACAAACATGCAATTATGCAGCAGAGGTGGTTAATTAACTAATTTTCGAGGTAAATTTCCTAACTTTCTCAGTCCACCACGCATCAAACAGTTACACATAAGCTAAGTGGAAATCCAGCTCACTCGTGGTGTCAATTGCCTAATTTTCCCTGTCAGTCAACTGCACACCAATTTCCCACAAACTTTGTGGGTAATTTACTGATTCTCCATGTAAATTTCCTAACTTGACAGATTCAACAAAAATATGAAACCGTCAGACAGGAGCTGCGCGGATAATCCCCTAAATCCTCGTGTCAATTGACTAATTCCTCCTGTGAGGCCCGCTACGGATCACATGCCAACAAACATGAAATTTTGAATTGCCAGTTGTTACTTTACTGATTTTCATGTAAATTCCCTAACTTCCAGAGTCCACCACACATCAACCACTTAAACAGAAGCTAAGTGCAAATTCACCTAATTGCTCGTCTCAATCACCTAATTTTCCCTGTGAGGCCGCTGCAAACCACATTCCCACAAACATGCAATTATGCAGCAGAGGTGGTTAATTAACTAATTTTCGAGGTAAATTTCCTAACTTTCTCAGTCCACCACGCATCAAACAGTTACACATAAGCTAAGTGGAAATCCAGCTCACTCGTGGTGTCAATTGCCTAATTTTCCCTGTCAGGCAACTGCACACCAATTTCCCACAAACTTTCTGGGTAATTTACTGATTCTCCATGTAAATTTCCTAACTTGACAGATTCCCGGAAACATGAAAACTGTTTGACATAAGCTAACTGGATAAACCCCTAATTCCTCGTGTCAATTTCCTAATTTTCCTTGCGAGGCCACTACAAATCAGATTCCAACAAACATAGCTGGTAATTTACTGATTCTTCGTGTAAATTGCCTAAGTTGACAGATATATGCACACATGAGGTTGTCACATGCAACTGGTTAGTCAACTAATTCTTCACGTCAATTGACTAACTCCCATTGTTAGCCCACAAAATCTCACATTCCAACGATCAACGGGATAAACCAAACAAAACAAACTCATTTGCCTAATCCATACGACAACATTTGCCCCTCCCAATTCTTTTCCTTATTCCTGCAAAATGCCTACAAACACTATAGCAATGCAGTTAACTACCAACACTAATTTTTCCCTAAATAATTAATAACTTTCTTATTTAGCCCCCACACAAACTCTTCATGCTACACTCACAAGCGTTCGCTCACTAAATCAGGAGCATTTGCTAAAGGGCAGTCAGGGAAATGGCCGAACACTATGTGACACATTGGTAATCATTCCTGGGTTAGAACCTAAATGTCATTACCAAACACACCCACCTTTCAGTGGGTCATTCCTCCTTAACCTACCATGAAAACAAAATGCAAGAAATCTACTGCATTTAACGGGGACCGCGAAGCTTACCAAATGGAAATCAGTGACTTCTTCTCGCCCTGCTTCTTCCTTCTTTGTCGATAGCCTTGCAAGTTTCCTCCTTTGTCGGCCTCTTCTTATTCTCCTTCCGCTTCTAGTGATTACCACGAACCCGCAGATTGAAGCTGATAGAATTTTTGGGGGCCACGTCGAACACTTTTCGCAGATTGCGAGAGGCAGGAATCTTCCCACAGAGGTAGCACGTTCGCAGTCGGGAGAGGGCAGATTTTTCGTAGAGTGGTAGCACGTTCGCAGACCGAGAGACGCAGCAGTTTTCCCAGAGTGGTTGCACGTTCGCAGAGCGGGAGAGGGAACACTTTTCGCACACGGGTTACGTTCGCATATAGAGAGAGAGCGGGAGGACTTTTGACCGTCGCTTTTTCGCCTTATTTTCAAATTTCAGCGGAAGTAAAATGAGGGGCAGTGGCGTCATTTCGCTTGTGGAATTAATATCAGATTGGCCCCTTGGTCCTGCAGTGAGATTTCAGAATGTTTTGGGGGCTCTTTGAAATTTTTTGTCTTCTGCGGTCCTACAGTGAAATTTTCCCTAATTTTAAAGTACTAACTGCAAGAAATGAACAAAAAAATTTTAAAAAAATCTCGTCATTTTGAAACGTTAAATTGAAGTTACTGAAGAAATCATTACGAAATAATGCTACTAACTCACTATAAAATTAGTTAAATAATTTGAGTCAATTAAAAAAATTAATTAAATTAGTTGTTTTATATAAATAAGTTTACCTTTCTTAAAATATCCTTACTAATTATGTGTATTAGTTAGAATTATTACCTGATAAAACTTTCAATAGGTGTAAAAGTGCAAGAACTACAAAAACTGTCTTGAAAAAATAAATAAATATAATAAATAGAGTAATTAATGTTTTATTTTTAAAGTTAAATTAAAAATCAAATTAATTTTTATATTAATACATCTCATGCCTTACAATCTTTCAAAATGATCTCAAAATTCATGTACTTATTGAATGATCACCAGATCAACAACTCGTGTGAACAGATCTGACTTTATAATATTAACTTAGGAGAGTATCGTTATTTTTAAGTTGAATGTCTGAATAAAATTCTAAATGTTTTTGCCAAAATAATGACATTTAGAGTTGACAATCTGAATAAAATAAAGATCGCTGGAATCAGTTTAATTTCAGTAATTTGACTGCAAACAATGAACTTTATATAAAATTTCAGTTTAATTTCTTAATTTTGAAAATATCTTTTCAGTTTCTCAAAACCTAATATTGCGAGTCATATTTCTTCAACAATTGTTGTTATTCCAAAAATTAAGCATGCATTTAAGAATGTTTTATCTTCAATGTCAATAGATTTTATAAACCGTAAAAGAGTAAAAAGACACTTTTTATAATTAAAAAAAATTAAATAGAACCCCAATTAAAATTAGAGGAATAATTACACATTTTTGTCATACAATTTTTAATTTAGCCCAGAAGCAAAGTCGTAGTTAGAGGTGTTAATGTTTTGGAATAGTTTTGCATAACTTCTCTGAATCTCACGGAAGAACGGGTCCAGAATTTTATAAATAAATATTCGCAGAGTGATGAAAATATATAAAAAGTTAGATAAGTATGCGAAATAATGAATGTGTAATGTATACTAGGGGGCTCAGACAGCGAGTGACTTGTGGAAGTAAGATCAAGATTAAAAATAACAAGGGTGATTTTATTTTATTTTTGAGGTAGGAAATCTAATACTCTAAAATATTTTTTTATGTGCATCTAAGATACTAATATAATTTCTGGTGTATCCAACATCCTGAAAAACTTTTTAGATGTATATAGCATTGTATTGAAAACCGGACCGCCGATTCAGACCGGAAACCGTGAACTGGCCAGGAAACCGGTCCGGTTAAGCTGTGAACCGGGTTACTGTGTGACTCGTGTGACCCGGCTTGAACTGGTGTGACCCGCCCGATTTGGTGGATCAACCTGGTCTCCCCTTTTTTTAAAAAAAAATTATTTTGATGATTTTTTTTAAAAAGCTGTTGATAATTAAGACTTAGTGATTGAGTAATTATAAGGAAAAATATTTTATTATCATATATCCATTTTGATATTTTGTTGGGATGAATATTTAGTGATTTTAGTAGTATGATATTATAAGAAATTGTAAGAATATATTATTTTTACTAGTAATTCAAGATATTAAATTGATATCTAATTCTCAGTGACCATTTATTTTTTTTTTTATTTCTCACCGGTTTGACCCCTGGTTTGATTCCGGTCTGACCCACTGACCCTTGACCCATTGTCTTAACCGGTTCAATTGCCGGTCCGGTTTTCAATACCTTGGTATATAGTATCTTAAAATATTTTTTGTGCAATTTTGCATTATATAATTTGAAGTGCTAGATGCACAAAAAAATAATTTTGGATGCTCAGTGTACATAAAAAAAATATTTTAGAATAATATATCTATCAAAGTACTATTTTAAGTCCTAATTATAAGACGTCGTTTATAAACTACAAACAACGTTTTATAATTAGAATTAGAAGTGATATAATTTAAGATGTTGGGAACATCTAGACAAATGTTTTAGGATGGTAGATGCACCATAAAATACTACAGAATACTAGGTGTATTTGGAAAAATATTTCAGAATACTTAACCCATTTTTTTTTTATAATTTCAGTAAATCTATCGTGAAGTATTATACATAACTTTTGCAATTAGTAAATGCTCTGTAAATAATTGCTCCGATTTCTTTTTTATATTTACTTAAATCTCAGCATACCATGACCACCATATTACATAATTATATACTCCTCCGGTCCTTAATATAGGACCCAATTATTAAGTTGGTTTTGATCCTAAATATAAGACTCATGTCTCATATTTATCAATTTTCTCCAAATTATCCCTATGAACACTCTCTTAACTATAATCAAGTAAAAGAAGAAGAGAGGATATTAAGAAAAATGATTATGGTGTTTTAGAAAAAATGTGTCACATTTCTTGTAATTAACTAATTTACCTAAATTTTTTAATCTAATTAAATTAGTTAAATAGATTTTATATTAAGAATCGGGAGAGTAACTCATTGGGGACTTTAAAACACCCCCGCGGGGTGTTTCGTGTTTTCAGCAGTGACCAGTCACATAAAGATAGAAAATATCCGGTCTAAGGTTTCCTCAAGATGGCAAAGCCCAAACATTGATCTTGGAAACTTTGGTTACAAAATTCACTTGGGCTTGTACCAAAAACTTGATTTGGGCTCCAAACCGAAATTTGGGCTTGTCTTAGTTGGGCCATGTGAGCACATCCAATCAGTAGATTATTGATTTTTTGGTTCAAACTTGGGCCGTTGATAGATACGTAATTTACATTAGCTACATGCTAGTAGTATTTATTTGGTAATCATCTCAACCTCAGCTCAGATGAAACGGCTAATTGTCTACTGTTAAGCGTTAGTAATAATAAAAATAGAGTTGGCCAAAAAGAAAAATAATAACAGGAATATAATACACACCCTATAACTATATATATATATATATTTCAATTTGTTTGCAGAAAAATAAAAATACATCTCTCTCTTGAGCATCAAGCGGGGCCTCATTGATGACCCTCTCAGGCTATCATGGCTCTAATCAAATAAGAAAATATATAAAAATATAATTGATTTACTTTTTCAGTTATAACGTGAATATAAATAAATGTAGTTGGTTATTTATTAAAAAAGTATGCGCTGATTTTTCCAAAACACCCCATCTAATTATTTATATCGAAAACTACTACATTAATAAAACTCTTTTAACACGTAAACTAACGAGACAAAAATAGATTAATGTATTATATTTAAAAATTAACATAATTTTTTTAATTAGTTGCTATATTTAAAATGGAAAATAATAGATGCACTAATAGCTGACGAAAGAAGACGCGGATTGATTGGAATGTTTAGAATGAGACAAAGTGTTATTCACGTTGGCTTTCTAGATGAGGGAGTTTGGATTTGGAGGGAGCGTGTTAGCGCTTTTTTTCCCCCCTCAAAACAGTTTTATATAATTATTTTTAAAAACAAGTGTTGAGAATAAAGAACAAAACAAATATGTTTAGATAATTATTTTTAAAAAAATCACAATTAGTAAGCGGTGAGTGTCGCCTACAATGATTTATGGAGAGCAGTGGATGAAAAAAAGAAGATATCTCCAATTTTTTAAAACAATGAATAAAAAATACAAAAACCAAAACAAGAAAACATGTAAAATTGTTTTGGTGTTTTTGGCTTTTAAAAAAAATCATATTTTTAGCAAAAACTAACTGAAAACAAATCACTAAACAAGTTTTTTAAAAAATAAAAAATTATTTTCAAAACAAAAAACTAAATAAGCTCTTAACCATGTTAGTCCGAGTCGGATTATGGTATGACACTATGACTCGTATGAATTATTTTATGCTTGGCGGTTCTGCCGGTTTATCCTCAAAAGTGAGGATTCACGGATCGAGCATGAAAACAACAGGAAAATGGAGATGAGCTAGTGGGACCCACCACAACACTGGAGTTTGAACGCACAAATTTGTGGGAGCGGCTGGGGCCTACACAATCCTCTGCTTTTTCATCTTTTTGCCTGCCCATTAATCCTTTTTTAATGAGCCCCATTAATCCTTAATTAATCCTTCTTCCCGTAGTCAATTTATGATTATCCACTCGCCATTACCCCCAACTTCTTTTTATCTTGCTTTCTGTTACCCTGGAGAAACTAATACTCCTCCGGTCCTTATTATAAGACCCAATTTAACTTTTTATTTGGTCCTAATTATAAGACCCAATCCATTTTGTCTCTTATATTTATGCATTTTTTTCCAAGATAATCCTTCTAATAATGATAGTTTTAGCCAGTATACTTAATTAGCAAGGATATTTTAGGAATGACAACACTTATTTATTATAAATAACCAACTTAACTTACTTCCTTAATCTCCTCAAATAAGTCAATTGGGTCTTATAATTAGGACCGGAGGAGTAGTATTTTTTTTTATAATAATGTCTTCACTTCCTAATATAATAGTTAAATAAATAATCCATAATAAAATATGCTGTTATTTTTCCTTGATATGCCTCTTAATAATTTAGAACTCAAGAGCATAGTAAGGTAAACAAGGAAAGATATGTTTTTCATTATGTCGTGTCAAGTAAAATATAAAAAAATTTACTAGTGCTAACAAGCACTAATCTCTTCTTCATCAGAGTAAGTCATTTTTAATAATGGTTTTTTCTTTGTATAATTTAGAGTATCATCGAGTAATTTTGGTTTTGAGACTGATCTCTATCAGACCCAAAGTGTTAGGGTTAAAGCCTTTCTAACAAATACATTTCTTGCGATTCGAATCTATTACCTATATGGCATGCATTCAGTATCCTAATCAACTTTTTAAGAAATTACAAACTATATTAATCTGGGTCAGGTGATGGTAGGACTCATATGGACATTGATCCTATCATCTATGCTGCTGTGTTTTCAAAAGATCAAACCCCTAACCTTTAATTAAACTGAAACAACTCCAAACAATTTATCTATGCTTGGTGATTCTGCCCGAGTTTATTCTCAAAAGGCCTCCGCCGATCGAGCATGAAATGACGGGGAAAATGGAAACAAGTTGGTGGACCCGCCACAACACTGAAGTCTGAACGGAAATAATTGTTGGCGCAGGTGGGGCCCACACAATCCACTGCTTTTCCATCCTTTTGCCTGTCTGCGTCTTCCCATTAATCCTGATTTTTTTTTTGACCAACACCATTAGTTCCTAATCAATCCTTCTTCCCGTAATCAATTTATGATTATCCACTCGCCATTACCCCCAACTTCTTTTTATTTTTTTTATCTTGCTTTCTCTTGCCATGGATAAACTAATAGTACTCCTCCGGTCCTTATTATAAGACCCAATTTGACTTTTTATTTGGTCCTAATTATAAGACCCAATCCATTTTGTCTCTTATATTTATGCATTTTTTTCCAAGATAATCCTTCTAATAATGATAGTTTTAGCCAATATACTTAATTAGCAAAGATATTTTAGGAATGACAACACTTATTTATTATAAATAACTAACTTAACTTACTTCCTTAATCTCCTCAAATAAGTCAATTGGGTCTTATAATTAGGACCGGAGGAGTATTATTTATAATAATCTCTTCAATTCTTAATATAATAAGTAAATAAATAATCGGTAATAAAATGCGTTGTTATTTTTCTTTAATATACCTCTTAATAATTTAGAACTCGAGAGCATAGTAAGGTAGAAAAGGAAAAATATATTTTTCATTATGTCATCTCAAGTAAAATAAAAATATTATACGTGCTAACAGTCACTAATCTCATCAAAGCAAGTCATCTTTAATGATAATATTTTTTTGGGTATAATTCGGAATATCATTAAGTCATTTTGAGTTTGAAACTAATTTCTGTTGAATAAAAAATGTTATTGTTAAAGCTCTCCTAACAAGTATGTTTCTCAATATTCGAGTTTGTGTTTTCTTCTTTACAGTGGTGAGACTGCTTATCATCTCAACCAATAGCTTGTTGGTTTCAATTATGATATTTTAATTATACTAGATGCTTAGTGACTTCATGAATTATTGTTAGAAAATTATAAAATATGTAATTTTGGTTAAAACGTCAATATTTGGTATGAAAGAAATACAAAAAACAAATAATACATGCTGATGATTTATTTAAACAACCCAAAGTGCATGGCTGTGCCTGTTAGCTAACTGATGTTGCTCACAAAAAAGGATAGCCTCCACCCCCCGCCGTTGTCCTGTAGATTAGGGGTGTTCATGAAGCCCAGTAGCCCGCTATGCCTGCCCAAGCCCGCAAAAAAATGCCCAGCCCGTCCTAAAAAAAATGGCCCGAAAGAACTATTGGGCATGTTCGGGCTGGGCAAACTGTTGGGCAGGGCTGGGCATCGAGCACGGTATGCTGCCCTGCCCATTTGGCCCTGCCCGCAAAAATATATATAATTTTATTTATATATATATTTTATTTGCATGATATTTATTTTCTAAATCAAACGCATTGTTGTATCAATATTCAGTATTCATTATACTTATTTAATTTTGAATGATTTTGAGAGTTAGAAAGTAGAAAAATAATTAAGTTTAATAAAATATACTAACAACATTTTTTGTCATAGTCCACTCCTCTTAGCTACTACAAAAAGTAGTTTCATAGTATATTAATTAGTAATAACAAAATTAAGGCTAAGTTTCCATTTTAATAAAGTTACATTAGATTATTTAGAAGGATATAAATAATTAGTTAATTAATATAGTATATTGACTTGTTGGGCATAGAAGCCCGCCCTGCCCAGCCCGCATTTGCCCAGCCCAAATTTATTAGGGCTTTTCATGGGCAGGGCTGGGCAACGGGCTGCATTTTCCAGCCCGTTCATTCTTCGGGCTGGGCATCGGGTAAGGGTCCCGCCCTGCCCAGCCCTGCCCATGTGCAGTCCTAGATCTTTTGATCGCAACGACACAGGCGATCAGGTCACATGGCTCCCCAAGGGTATGCCTGTCCATAGGCTGATAATTCCAATTTTTTTTAATAAAAAATTGTATTTCAATTAAGGGTAAGGCCCATCAAAACATGCAAAGATTCAGGCCCAAAGAAAAAAAAATTCAAAACATACAAGCATCAAAATCCTTCGTCTTCTACCCAAAAAAAATAAAAACCCTTCGTCAAATTCCATCTCAAGGCATTTTCGCAGAAGGTGATAATACCAATTTTAAATATATAAATAAGAGCCAGGTTAGAAAATTAATTTTAATTTTAAATATAAAATTTTAATTTATTTTATCTATTATTTTTTATTATTATTTCTAAATTAATTTATTTAGTCTATAAATTGATATAATCTAATAATATGTAAGATACATAAAAATATTTTAGGAAGAATATATTACATTTAATAGATTTAAATAATTTATTTAATTTTTTAATATACTCAAATTAATTAAGTAGTTTTTATATTAAGTAACAAGTAGTACTAATTATTTATACTGATATAAAAATTTCCAACTAACCTGCCCGTTCAAAATGTTAACTGGTGTTAAATTTCTCTTAACATTGGATGGCCTTTTTTTTTTTTAATGAAATGTTATTTATGTTTAGAGAATCAAAGACTAAGCATCAGTTTGGTATAAGGGAAATGAAAGACAGAAGATAGGAGGAAAAATTTTAATGAGTTTGATTTAAAAAATTGAAGAAATGTGGTTAAAAGTTTTTAACTAATTAATTTTATTTTTTTATATTATATTTTCTCTTTATTAAAATTTTATAAGCACGTTTTTTTAATTTTTTAAATCAAGCTTATTAAAAAATTTTCTCTCCTGTCCTCCCCTCATACCAGGTAAACTTTCATAATGTGGTAAAGCTTTGAAAATGTGTATTTAAGTTTCGCAATTGGTTATTAATTTTTGAAATTTTAAATCATGATAAATCGTTTTATTAAGAAGTCTCAAAAACTAAAAAGTAATACTCCTCCGATCCTAAATATAAAACCCTTATACTAGTATGTATAAGGGTCTTATATTTAAAACCGGAGGAGTACATCTTTCCAAGTCCTGTTCCTACGATGGAAGCTATGTGGATAGTTGAATAATTGGTTAAATTTAGTCTCAAATATAATGTTTTAATTCACTTTATTATTTATAAATTTCTTCTAACATACATATTGATTATACATATTTAAAAAAAATTTAAAGAATAATTTCAACACATCGGATTTTTTTTGGCCAACTTCAACATAAATGATTAAAGTATTAAACACAAAATTAGAAGAAAAAAAACCATATTCTTTCTTAATATCTATAAATTAATTATCTACTTAATTTCTATATTAAAAACTGAAAGAGTATAAAATTTTTCTTTATAAGAGAACAATTTATGTGAGTTGAGTCTGGAGAATTTATTAGGATTAAGACATGTCTTCATATTCAGAAGGTGTTTTTAGAATTACTTACAAATCACCTATGAACAAGATCATCATATTAATAGTGGAATAACTAGAATTCAAACTCATAACTTTGTGAATTATGAACTAACTCTTTACCAATTGAATCAATTCTTGTTAGCAAAAAGAGCATAGGACGATGATGAGAGAGAAAAATAAATGCTTGGGCAATCGGCCATCACACTAGGAATCTGTCCCATAACACTGGAATTGTTCATTTGACGAGCGAGCAGCGTGAAAGCTATCAACATTTCCAACAGCTTCGTCACGGATCACCCGTCCAAATTGGTGGGCCCCACCAGGCCTAGTCAAAACGGCGCCGTAAACTCCACTCCACATCTCCAAAAAGAAAACACTGCATTTCATTTTGCAGGGCATTAAAATCTTTCATGGTGGGAGCATTATCCTTCCCCATTTATTTAGATCTATTTCTTCCCTTTTTTATTATATCAAACATTTTTACAAGAACGTTATCTTTCTATAATTATTTATATTCCGTGAAAAATATTTTCTTGAAAAGGGGTATTTTTCTATTTAGACCTTGATATTATTTAAAATAGATTAATTCATAGAATCCATTAATCCAACACCATATGGTTATAATATATTTTTTTATTTTTAGACCAAATATTATTTTTTTTATTTTTTCATTTTTATGTGTACTCATGAGAAGCCCAACAAGTCCATAAAAGAGACTGAAATATCACGGATGATTTTTAACTTTTGGGAGGTTATGAAGACAGACACTGTTACTGCTGAGAAACAATTGTAAATCATTACCTCTGATTTTATATTTTTAATATAAAACCTAATTAAATAATTCATAAAAATTAAATAAATTATTTTAAAATATTATATTTATTTTTTTAAAATTAATTTACTTGACTTATAAATTGATATATAATATAACATATATTATAATTAAGTAATTTTTTAATTTTCTTAATATTCTTAAATTAATCAACTGGATCTTAATGTTTTATATTAAATACGGGAGGTAGTATAATTATCTTTCTTGATTTGAAATATGCATCATATCATAGGTTCATTTTTTTTTTCCGGGAATAACATAGGTTCTTCTTTTATCACAAAATACTTAGGTGACACGAATGATGAGAAGTTGCTAAAATTAATACAAATATTCTTGAGGTTTTAATAGCGTTTATATATGTATTTATAGATTATTTCCCGCTAAAATTAATTATAGCTTTTAAAAAATTATACTTAAAAATATCAAAATTTAAATCTTCACAAGTAATTTTTCTTGTATTATATATATGGTTGTAAAAAAAAAAAAAATCTCAGCCACTACTTGACTTCTTGGCAGCATTAACAAGAGTCAAGCTTGCTTTCACACGCGCGCGCACAAATCTGTGGTCCGTATATCAAGGAATAGGAATACATGAGCTAATGATTCCGCCACACGGAAACAATGGACACAATAAAGGTCAATCTCTTGTCTTGCTGTAAAGAAGATCAGCGTGTGCAAAATTAATACCTTCAAATTTACAAGACTAAATTTAATTTGTCTTCTTAGAGAGCATGACAGCTACTGTATGAACCATACAATCCGCGGGTCAATTTTATGTAAGCGGAGGCAAAATTCTTCTCACATACTTACCTTGTATTTTGTAAATCATGATTGCAGAGCTATTTATTACCTCTAGTTCTAATTATAAGACCTTATTTATAAACTACAAATGAGGTTTTATAATTAGGACTGGAGATAGTATAAGCTATTTCAAACAGGCCCTATATTTACGCCAATTTAATGATGCTCCTATAGTCTTATACCCTTCCCATACTTAATATAAGTTACTTGTAATGTATTCTCGTATAATAAGAAATACACTAAATTGACAAAAAAATTTATTTTTATCCTATCAAAGTGTTTTCTCTCTCTACATTTATAAATCATTCTCATATCTCTCTCTCTCCAATAAGAATTAAATAAGAATAAAATTGAAAAATAAATATTAAATATACTACAAGCGACTTATATTTAGAATAAAAATATTCACTTACAAGTGACTTACATTTAGAATCGGAGTGGTATAATAGTTGTAATATACTCATCTGGTCCTATTTATAAGTGAGTAAGAGAATTTTTTTGATCCTATTTATAAATCACTTTATTAAATTTTCAGTATGAATACACTATTTTGTCCTTCATTTATTATGATATAGGTAGTTATCTCTTTTGAAATGTGTATATATTAAATATAGGTAAAATTAAAAATTTGTTGTGTTTTAATGGAGAGTTAATGTATTTTAAAATTTTTTTTAGTTTGTGTGAAATATGCTAGAAGTGCTTTATAAATAGGACTAAAGGAGTATATTTATAATACTTCAATTTTTAGCCGAAATCTATGGCATCTTAATTAAATTCAAAGAATCAATATTCAATAGTAGTTGGCAAAAAAGAAAATCAATGTTAAGGTGATGGGAGAGTTCGTAATTAAGGCTCTGTTTGGGTGCTCCAAAACCGTGGTTTCAGAAGCACTTTTCTGCAAAACGAGATAACCTCCTCCACATATTTACTTCGTAATCCATAAAAGCACTTCTGAAACCATGATTTTGTTTTTATCCAAACACTCCCTAAGACCAAAATTAATGAACACGTCTTTGGACATTATTTTCCCCAAGTGCTTGTCAGTTGGTTTCTGTGGGGAAACCACTGTATTTATAGTTATGGACTTATGGCCATTAATGCTCTTTTGGCTACTAAATATAAGAAAAGTACTTATATATATTAATTTTTTTTATCCATTATATTAAGTTCTCTAATCATATATGACTATATATCATATTTTTAAAATATTAATTAATTATAAATTAACATAAACAAAAAAAGACATATGGTTATATATTATTAGAGAACTTAACATAATAAATATAAAAAACTTGATCTAAGTTTTTTCTCTCTCTAAATACAATACCTCCTTGAGTAATGTATACTCCCGCCAATGTTAATTTTTCATTAGATCAATCTCAATTATTAAACTATATTGTTTAAGAAATCTGTTAATATTGAGTTAAATCAAAAGTAATAAATATATAAGAAATATTTTTTTCCCTAAATATGCTCTTATTTATAAGAGAATAAAATAGGGTTAGTAAGAGAGAAATACTGAGAGAGAAAAAGATGAAAGAGAGCTAATGACTCGAACTTTCCTAATTAATAAGATATATATATTAAAATAAAACCATGAATGGGCAATAGGTATACATAGGTAATATCTAGAATAGATGGTACAAACTTTTTATTGTTAATATATGCATGTGATGCTTATTGTGACTCATTGAATGAAATATTATATTTTTAAGACTGTCCCTACTTAATAAAATTACATGTAATTTTTCTTTTTACCCGAATATTACTGAATATGGTTATTCCAAAGTGAAGCTGATTTTCCGAGAAGAGGTTGACTTTGGACCTGCATGAACAGAGCACATGCAATTACGTACTCAAGACTTCAAGCTTCTACCATTTTTGTAATTAATCTCATCTGACTTCATTGAGAGAGCTTGATGTGTACGGTTATTTAGAGAAATACTACCTCCGGTTCTTAATATAAGATCACGTTTGACTTTTTATTTGGTCCTAATTAGATCCCCAAGGTAGAATTGAATATCTTTTGAAATGACAGCGTTGCTTAATATACAATATAATTTAATTATTTTTTTAAATAATACTCCGATCCGCGTAATCTATTCTTTCTCTCATATTTATCTATTTTTTTTAAATAGTCTTTGTAATAATAGTAGTTCTAACCAATACATTTCATAGCAAAAATATTTTAGAAAAGATAACACCTATTTATTATAAATAACTAACTTAATTAATTTTCTTAATCTAATAAAATTAGTTAACTGGATCTTATATTAAGGATCGGATATGGTATTAGTCACAAATATCATTTCGCCTTGATTATCGGTGCTCTGGTGCTTGGGATTCCTCAAACGTAAAATCCAAGCGAAATTAATTCACTTAGTTACAAGTTAATTCCAAGTTTGAGAAAATATATCGAGCCTATCGAACTTGGATTTTAATTTGCTGGTTGTGCATGATGACAATATGTTATTTTCACTCGTCAATTACGTCTTGAATTGGAATATAGCCGGCATTCGCACGCAAAAGGAATATAAGATATTGTCGGGTTGTTTTAATTATGACCATAAATTAGAACTACTATCTTCATTTTAAATATAAGATTTTTTTAAACACACACACACACTTACCAAAAGAAACAACTAGGTAATTAAGATTTCAATTTTTTTCCCCTTCTTTTAATCAAAAGTTTTAACAAAAATTTTCGGCTTTACCCTTTTTCAAAAGGCATGGGAAATGGATCATATTAATGATGAGAGTTGTGTTTTGAATATACTCTATGTGCATTTTAGGACAAAAAAGATACTCCTCCAATCCTTAATATAAGACTCATTTAACTAATTTGATTAGATTAAGAAAGTTAGATAAGTTAGTTAATTATAAGAAATATGACACGTTTTTTCTAAAATACCATAATTATTTTTCTTAATACCCATTCTTTTTCTTTTATTTGATTATGGTTGAAGAAGTATCCAAAGAGATAATTTAGAAAAAATTGATAAATATGAGAAATAGGTCTTATATTTAGAACAAAACTAACTCAACAATTGGGTCTTATATTAAGGACCAGAAGAGTATTAATTATCCTTAGAAATTGGCAAAACGTCTTGTGTATATACTGAAACACAAGACCCTCAAAATACGCCTTATGTTTTAAATGGAGCATATATAAGTAATGGGGTACAGAGAGATAAACATGATGGAAAGACTATAACTTAAATATATATACACTTAAAAAGAATAAATTGAAATTATTATATAGATGTTCAGAGTCAAATTTTGAGCAGTTTAAATTGATTATTTAGGAGATTAATAGTTGGACGATTCAATATGGACAGCTTTGAGTTCCTTAGACTTTTGAAGATTGGACACAGCCCACCTTAACTAGTCTATTTGACGATGAGCGCACATGATCAGAGAGCAGGACAAATACTCTTTCCGGTTCAAAATATAAATTAAACTCTATCTATTACGTTTAAAAAACTAATTAAAATCAATTCAAAACAATAAATATGTAAAATATATATTTGTTTTTCCTAATGTATCGTTATTAATGAAGAAAACAAGTAAAAGATGTAATAAATGAATTAAAAAGGAAAGAGAATTTATGGGAGTAAGAAGAAAAAACTCATTAAATGCTTGGACAAAAATGAGTGTTATCTTATAAAAAAAACCGCTTTAAGAAAATTTAACTTATATTTTGAACCATAAGGAGTATTGACTTTGAATTATTACTATTCACAATAATTTTCTTGGACAATAGTATTGCCCATTGTTTTTCTCATTTTCATGATCGATATCCTCGCAACTTGCTGTCTTTATGGTCAGAATTAATTGCTGCTCCCTTATCTATATCCATTCCCATTTCCCACCAAGTCATATGGAGATTAAATGTGTACATCTCTCTTAACAGATATTCAAACCGTGATTCATTATTGACATTATTGACAAAGACTATTGAACCTAGCAGTACCAATGCTCTTCTTTGACGGAGAGGTCACACTTTCAAACTTGCATCGTGTGTGTTTGTACGTTAGAATATTTATGTGCGCTCTTCATTTAGTTGCTACCAAAAAAAAACCGTACAAGCATTATTCTTTTCAAATACTATTATATGAAATTTGAGAAAGAAGTTGTGTTATTTATGTTTGGCCAAGAAAAATTATATTATTTATGACCTTTCAATAATCCAAATATTAAAAATTAAGAAAATGACTATTATATAGTAAATTTAATTTTGATAACAATTTCTTTAATCAATGTCAATGGTTTTCTTAACAATAAAATTATATAATAAATATTTTTATTCGATTTTACTTTTCTTTTTAAAGCTACTTTAAGATTCTCGGCCCTGTGGCTCCCAAGTCCGAACGTTTTCTTCCCTTTTCATGGATGTCCTGCAACGCCGTCGTATGGTCTTCCAAACACAACAAACGGTCGCAGAGGCCCGGCGTCCCCGCGCGCATGTCGTTTGCAGCCACCATTTTAGGAGGCTCTTCTTTTTCCTGCGTTGAAAGCCAACAAGTTGAAGAATTTTTTTAAAAAAGAAATATGATAAAAAAATAAAAATTTGTAATTAATATGTTGCGTAAGAAATTAAGAAAAAAATTTTGATTATAAAATAGCTGGGGGTAGTCACAAACCAAAAAGACAATTTTGAATTTTGATACCATTCATAAGGTATTTGACTTCTTTAGGTTTAGTATACATAATGAATTTTACACAAATAAATAAGCTATGCATCAAACTCAAATGAGTCATGATATTTACAAAGTCTCATATATTATTTATGGATTATGAAGAATGTAAGTCATTATATTAATCTCTGGTAAAAGAAAGTCATTATATTAATCTCAATAATCAAATCCTTAGATTTAAAACGTCTTTACAAAATTATTGTCAATACTTATCATTGATAAAAGAGTTTGGTAAAAACATCCACTTGGGAATCTAACTTTATACAAGTTTTTAGGTTTGTCTCTGAGTTCTATAAGATGTCTTTTCGGTCAGATAATCATTATTATTTTAAAAAATTAAACTTAATATATTAATATTTAAAAATATTTTTTCAACGTATAAAATTTTAGTTAAATGTTCTAAGACAGTGCAGTAAATAAAACAAAATTTCACATGTCATTTTGGCTAAGTGTTTTGTCAATTTAGAAAGGGAGGAAAGCTATTTATGCAAATTTAGTTGTTCCGCCGTCCTTTAAGAAGATTCTCCTCTTATTTAATGATTAATGACAATAGGCGTATATTATAAATATAAATATTAGTTTGGAAAAATTCTAAAAAAAAATGATTGTTGAATTTCAAAATTTCAAATCAAGAATTTCTGTAAAAATGTGTTGTCATTTACTTTTTGAATGTAGTTATTTTCTTTATAAGTATAGTAACTAATATTGATTTGAAATTTTGAAATTCAACCATTATTTTTTTGAGATTTTTCCTGTTAGTTTTGATAAATCATGGATCCTACTTATCTTATGCATTTTTTATGCTAAATAAAGATGACGTAACCGTGTAAAAATTTCTTCTGATTTTGAGTTGGCCCCAGCTGGCTCAGCGATGTTCCCAAGAAAATAAAAACTTAAGAATTGACGTGTTTTTTAAGATAATATGACATTATAGATAGGCGGATAGATACTTGCACAAATTTAAATTTTATAGATATTTAAATAATAACAAATCCATGGGAAAATATTGTGAGTAAAATTTTATATTAATAGCTTTAATGCTTTAAGATTAAATTTAAGAGTCCAATTCTTTAGAGTTTAGACGAAGTTTTTTTTAAAAAAAAAAATTACTTACAAAACAAAATGCTTCTCAATTTTATTATTCAGTATCTTTTTTAATTCAGTCCCTCAAAGATACATATTTCTAAACTCAATCAAAAACTCATTAATCTTTGTATTATCAACAATAACTTTTACAAATTAGTGAATAATAATTGTATAGTATGTGATTACTAATCATAACAAGTTTATTTCCTAGAAATTAAATGAAGAAATAACGACCTATGAATGTTCAAATTAAATTGAAAACATAATTTTACAATGGATCGAATTAAAAATATATTTCATTTGAGAGTTTTTTTAACCAGAATTAAATTGAGGAGGAAACTTTGTGATAAATTAAATGAAACACCTATGAAAGACCAAACTAAAGTGCTACTCCCTTCGATTTTATATATAAGCTTCAAATAACCGAGTCATATTCAACGAATTAATAATTAAAATTAGTTAAAAATAATAAATAAGTTAGAAATATGTTTTTATTTTTTAAATTTGCCCTTACTTATTAGAAGAGTAGATAAGAGGCAATAAATAAAAAAATATATGGAGTTAACATTAATAAGAGAGAAGGAGTACTAAATACAATCAACTAAAAGTAAAATAAAAAAAAGTAATAAATACTCATACAAACTCAAAAATAAAACTTATATTTTGGATAATATTTCTTTTCAAAAGTGAAACTTATATATAGGATCAGAGAGAGTATTAATTATTGGAATGCTACAATTTCTTACAGAGTTCATTCTAAATTAATTTTCATTTGAATCCAAAAAAAAAAAGATTTTCTCTTTCCACTAAATTTTGGGGCCCCTGATTCTCTTCTTTGTGCCCGAAGTGACTTAAGAGTGAAAGATGCCATAAATTACTAATTAAACTCGATCAATCATTGAAGCCAATAAATCTTGAATACGGTATATACCAATAGTCAAAGTCATATTGAGTTGCATAAAAATCAGTGTGAATCTTTTATATTTTTTTAAATGAATTAATTGAAAGTCAGGAAATTAAGATAGCCCCAAATTTGTGGTCATCAATCATCATTCAGCAACCATAGCCTATCAAAATTATTAAAATAAAATTGCTGGGAGTTCTTCGCTGACCATGGAGGCATAGACCATAGCGCGCATATATATATGTGTGTGTGTGTGTGAAATAAAAGAACCAAAAATAGATAATGGTACCATTAAAAATGAAAAGCAGAATACGGAAAAGGCATGAAAAATGGCACATGCCCCAAAAAGAAGAAGAAGATGAATTATTATTGGCTAGCCGTGAATAAAGGTATCATATACTTGTATTATCGTAATAGTGGAATCTTATTAGGATCTGTGCCTGGGTTAGACTTATTTGCCATTATTTTCAAATACAGATTTTTTAGCATCTTTTTGTCCATCCCCCGTCCCTTTCCAACGAAGTGTTCTCGTACTATTAATAAATTACTACTTTATTAATAAAGTTACTTAATCTCAATCATAAAAGGTTATTTACGGCAAAAAAATATATTATCCCATTATATGCGTCTGCGTGGCTTTATTCATTCCCGAAAGATACATTTTTTCATATAAAGCAGTCTTTAATCAAAGTTGAAAATACGTCTTTAGACTTTTGTCTTCTGGTGAACCAATCATGCACGATGTGATGGTAATCTGCGTGAAACATATATATTATACCACTCATCAGCATAATTTAAGTATTCATTGGTTTAATTTATTTATAAAATAATTTACATATGATTTAAATAAATTTACACGCTATAATAATATGTAATATTGTTAGAAGCAAAATTAAGCATTTTTTTTTTTGTTGGCTTGCACAATTGAGGCTTGTCTTGTCCTTTTCCCACAAATTATGATTATGAATTTTAAATAATTAAAATAGCTTGTTATTTGGGTTAATGATGAGTACACTAGCGCGTGGCTATATACGCATAAAGACTGCATTTTTGTCGTTATATATTTGACATTTCTGTAAAATTTTTATTCCATTTCTTTGATCTGAATTACCTGTATGGCTGTATCTTCCTACATACCACAATGACCACACGAGAGTTCAAGTAATTTGTACTCCGTGTATTTTTAGTTTATATATTTAATGACTGCTCACTGAAAATAAAACAGAGTTATTGAAAAAATTAGTAGTGAGTATTATGTTAAGTGCATATTAAAAGAAAAGGAGAAAATAGAGTACCTTTGGTCCTAAATATAAAATTAGTTAGGTTTTATATTTAAACCAGACAGTAATAAACATAAAAATACTACATAGGAATAATAGGTAATCATATTATATTAGTCCTTCGATCCTAAATATAAGATTCTTATACTAGTGTGTATAAGAATTTTACATTGAAGATTGGAGGAGTATTTTGGATTTCATCAACATCAAATATTATAGGTACAGGAATATATTTTGTATTTTATTAAATTACTAAATATCCTAATTTACTGAAATATCCAATTATTTAAATTAAATCTCACTGAAAGTATCATTTATAAGTCGCAAGATGTGATAATCATCATTACTTAAAAAATCAAACTCATTATACCATCATATATGAATGTCAGTCCTTATAATTTTACTACTGACATCTTTTTTAATCACAAGACTTACAAATTATGGGCATTAGATGACTAAAAATCATTTTATAAAATTAAAAAATTAAATCGGAATTTTATTTGAAGTTGAAAGACTGCAAATATACATAATTTAATTTTGAAGTTAAAGGTTATTTTATTTTTGAAGTATTTACTAAAGAGTTATGGGTAGATAATAAATTTTTTTTGGCTCAATGTTAGGCTAAAAGTTTTTTAGGACCAAAACTGACTCTTTTAAGCTTCGATTTTTTCATTAACATGATACTATTAGTGACAGAACGTAATTTGGTGGATCACTAATCATAGATTCCTCCGTTCAGTAGCTGACTCTCCAACCCACTCAAACAAACTCTTTTTTCAGCTTCAATCATAAATACCTGCCTCATCTCTTCTTCATACTGCTTCCATTCTCTCTCTTCCCCCCGCCCCCCTCCCTCTGTGTAACTGTCATGGCGGCCACCACGACGACCACCGCCAAGGCCTTTGACGTGGAGAAACCAACCTCCGTGGACGCCCTCGCCGATGAAGATGAGGTCTCTCCCATAGAGGAGGTCCGATTGACGGTCACCAACACTGACGACCCGAATCTGCCCGTATGGACCTTCCGGATGTGGTTCCTCGGCCTCCTCTCATGCTCTCTCCTCTCCTTCCTCAATCAATTCTTCGCCTACCGGACCGAACCGCTCGTCATCACGCAGATCACCGTGCAGGTCGCCACACTTCCGATCGGGCACTTCATGGCCGCCGTGCTTCCCGCCACCAAGTTCCGGATCCCCGGATTCGGTTCCAGAGCGTTCTCGTTGAACCCGGGGCCGTTTAACATGAAGGAGCACGTGCTCATCACCATATTCGCGAATGCGGGTAGCGCCTTCGGATCCGGGTCCCCTTACGCCGTTGGGATCGTCACCATTATCAAAGCCTTTTATGGCAGAAGCATCACCTTCCCGGCCGCCTGGCTTCTAATCATCACCACTCAGGTAACTAACTGTATATAATTATTATTTTTATTTTTATTTAAAAATCTTTTACAAAAGTTGCAAATGAATGATTTCTAGTGGTTTTTAATTCTTTTAAATTTATTTTAAAAATCAGTGCTGATTTCAAAGGAAAAATACTCCTGTCTTTCATACATGTATATGTAAGAAGCAATCTTAACCCTGCGTGCATTTAGCACACTTAACAATTTTCTGACAATAAATTGATTATTTAACACACTTTAATTAAGTTTTAAATTTGTTTTTTTTAACCACGCAAATCATGAAGACTTTTTCAGTTTTTTGATGAATTTTGGTGTCTAATAGATTAAAGTTCGTTTCTTTCTGCCAAGATTTTAGGCATGTTGGGGAGTGTTTGGAGAAATAATAGAAAATTATTTAGAACGTCTAGGGAATATTCACTTGTGATGAAAGCACGTTTTTGGCTGGCCAATTGAAGATCCAGAGTTCTATTATCCAGAAAGAAAGAAACCAAACTTTTTTTTGGCAATCCTCATTTTAGAAGCTTTTATAGGAGGATTAATATAATTTTTTGTTCTTTAATTTTGCTCTGATTTTGGTTATAATCCTTCAAATTTCAGACTATAGGTTTTGGTTCCTTAATTTTTTTTTCATTTAAAATATTGGTACTTATAATTCAATAAAAATTCAAATCATTTTATCCTTTGAGAGACCAAAATTAAAATGAGAACAAATTTAATGGGCTAAAAATTATATTAACCCTTTCTAAAATATCATATATTTAGATATTTTCGATGCTTAAAATCCTTATTCTTATTTCTTTTGGAATTTTTTGAGTACTACGACCGGCTGGCTTATATGAGTGACGGCATACTACCTATTATCACTTCTATTGGTACTATTTTTTTTTCAAAAAATAAATATATGAAATGCAGTTATAAATAAACAAAAATAATCAAGATGCTTCCGACTTTGACAAAAAAAGGTAAAAATGCATGCAGGTATTGGGATACGGATGGGCTGGGCTGATAAGGAAATACGTGGTCGAGCCGGCCCATATGTGGTGGCCCGGCACCCTCGTTCAGGTTTCACTGTTTAGGTATGATTATTTTATTTTGAATTTTTCCCTCTTCTAACTTTAAAGTCTTTTCACATTTGGTGGGAAAAATGTTTTCTTATATTTGGATCTCGTGATGTGTTTGTATGTGCTGTTAGATATTGGTGAAGATATTTCGTAAATTTTTTAATAAAAAAATTTATTTTTTAAAAATATCAGCTCGTTCTCATGTAGTCTTCATTTTAGCAAGTTTCGTGTAAAATAGATAAATAAATATAGAAGCAAGAGAAAGTTTAAGGAAAAGTGACGAATAAAGTAGGAGTGATAGGGAGGAATCTAGGAATGTATAAAATAATTTTAGAATCTATATAGTGGAGGGATCTAAAAGATGGGGATGTAATTGGTATGTGATTAATGAAATTAAAAGCTAAATGAGTAGAAGTAATAAAATGTGTTATAGGTCAACGATGAATAAAACTTTTTTTTAAAAAAATACAATTAAAAAAATAAAATAAATATAGAATGTAGGAAGGAAGGCGACGTTCACGTGTGTTATGGGTCAACGTTCAATGACTGTATGCGGTATCCCATTACGCACTAGGGCTCCGAGATGAGCAAAGGCAAAACAATTTTTCTTCCCTTGCCTAAAAATTAAATTAATCCAAATATAAACTACTCTTCTGATTGTCAACGTATGACCTAATTAACAAATTTAAATATATTAAGTATGTTTGTTAAATTACTCTAAGTGTTTCTCTTAATTCTTTACCTCTCTTCTACTTGACATGAATGGGGAATATCAATAGGGTTAATTTTAAAAAAAAAGGATAAACATAAAAAATAAGTCTTATATATAGGACCAATATTAATTCTTAAATAAAATTATATATTAAAGACCAGAGAAGTAATATTCATTGCTTTTTTTTTAATAGCGTATAGCAATATTCATTCATAATTTTTTTTTCGTGCAGTTCAACAATTCAACCTCATTCTCTATAAATACTTAACGTGAACACTTAAAATATGAAAATAATATTAAATTAATTTTTTTTGTGGAATCCGCCTTTTAAGTGCCGATATATATATATATATATATATATATTATAATATCGATATGAAGGTGGTGGAATTGATAATTATGATGGGAATTAATGGCCGTCCTTTGGAGGTTTGGAAGTCTTTCACATGTGGGCCATGGACTTGATTAGCCGTCATGACTTATTTTGCAGTGCCTCCATAGTTAGCGGGTCACGCTATTGATTAACACACGCAAGGGAGATAATTATTAGTTTTGTGAAGACTAAGAAAATAGAGAGAACAGTCCCTCATACCCTAATTGTTAGTCTAGCTCCCCCGGTTTTGGTCTCATCTATCTATACAAATCGAAAACAAAATGAAGAATGCTGAATAAAATCCTATTGTTACATCCAAAAATTTCAACTTTATTGGAAACCTCGAGCTGTGTATTTTACGTTCATTTTACAAGTGTTTGCTCTTAAACAGCAACCCAAACATACACCTACTTATTTGCCTGATCCCAGAATTTTATGATTTCTAGTAATTAATGTTGCATGATCTCTCCATTGTCTGATCATTTCACATCAACCTATATCTTAATATGCACCTTTATCCATTCAAGTTTCACATCTCTGTATAACATAATGCAGAGCTTTGCATGAGAAAGATGATAAACGACCAACAAGGGCGAAATTTTTCTTCATTGCACTAGCTTGCAGTTTTTTGTGGTACCTGGTTCCAGGATACTTGTTCTCAACTCTCACAAGCATATCATGGATCTGCTGGATCTTCTCAAAATCAGTCACAGCTCAGCAGTTAGGGTCTGGTATGAAAGGTCTAGGACTTGGAGCCATAACTCTGGACTGGTCTGCTGTGGCATCCTTCTTGTTCAGCCCCCTCATCTCACCCTTCTTCGCCATTGTCAATGTCTTCGTAGGCTATGCAGTGATAGTTTATATTGTGATTCCTATAGCTTACTGGGGCCTAAATGTGTATAATGCCAATAGGTTTCCCATTTTCTCCTCACACCTGTTCACGTCTCAAGGTCAGCTATACAACGTATCAGCCATCGTCAATAACCAGTTTGAGATAAACGTGGATGAGTACAATGCTCAAGGTAGAATTCATCTGAGTGTGTTCTTTGCTCTCACCTATGGTTTCGGATTTGCCACCATAGCAGCCACCCTCACACATGTCGCATGTTTCTATGGAAGGTAAAGTCTCTCCTTTCTCATACTGAATATTTAGCAGTTATGTTATCTGCATGGTGCATGCCTTAGATATGCGTAAAAATATTCAACATCCCGTCTAATAATAAACAATTTAACATCCAACATGTTCATTGTGAATGATATCTGAAGAAAAACTGCTTGAAATCTGGCTTGTTTAATCATATGCTTGACGTCAGCACTTGTTATGCTTTAGTGCAAAAGACAACATTAAGAACTTGTGCAACTGAAAATGCAGGGAGATTATGGAGCGTTACCGTGCTTCTTCTCAGGGAAAACAAGATATCCACACGAGATTGATGAAGCGATACAAGGACATACCTTCATGGTGGTTTCATTTGTTGCTAGGTGTGACGTTTGCAGTTTCTCTGGTTCTATGCATCTTTCTAAATGATCAGGTTCAAATGCCTTGGTGGGGACTCATTTTTGCTTCAGCCATCGCTTTTATTTTTACCCTCCCTATTAGCATCATAACCGCCACCACAAACCAGGTTAGAAACTTCAAACTTCTGCCCAAAAGAAAAAAATTGTTCTGTCCTTTAATCATTACAGCAAGTATTTAAGGAGACCGCAAATATCGCCTTTTAACTGATGCTTATATGCCTCATAAACAGACACCAGGGTTGAACATTATCACCGAGTATGTCTTTGGTCTCATTTACCCAGGAAGACCAATAGCCAATGTCTGCTTCAAAACCTATGGCTACATAAGCATGGCTCAGGCTGTCTCCTTCCTTAGTGATTTCAAGCTTGGACACTACATGAAGATCCCACCAAGATCTATGTTCTTGGTTCAGGTATGTTCATTTATTATTAAGAGATGTTCATTGCTACTTGAGATTAGCTCTATTGTTAAATCATAAATTTTAGATACAAAATCATGCTAATACAATGATTTGAAAAGAAAGCTCACGATGTCAGGAACACAGGTCCTGCTTAAAGTATATTAATATTGCATTTTTCTACAGTTTCTGATACACGCCCCTTTTTTCACACCTGAATAGTTCATTGGTACCATGCTGGCTGGATCTATCAACGCTGGTGTTGCATGGTGGTTGCTCACCTCCATCAAGAACATATGCCACGATGAAGTTCTCCCTCCAGACAGTCCATGGACATGTCCCGGTGATCGTGTGTTCTTCGATGCATCAGTCATCTGGGGTCTGGTGGGACCAAAGAAAATCTTTGGTTCTGAAGGAAACTACAGTGCAATGAACTGGTTCTTTCTTGGAGGAGCACTAGGTCCCATACTTGTTTGGCTACTGCACAGGGCATTTCCTAAACAGTCATGGATTCCACTAATCAACCTTCCTGTTCTATTAGGAGCAACAGGAGCAATGCCACCTGCAACTCCATTGAATTACAATGCATGGATCATCGTTGGAACAATCTTCAACTTCTTCATCTTCCGTTACAGGAAACAATGGTGGCAGAGATACAACTATGTTCTTTCTGCAGCACTTGATGCTGGGGTTGCTTTCATGGCTGTGTTGATATATTTCTCAGTAGGCCTTGAGAACAAGACTATCACCTGGTGGGGAACTGGTGGTGAACACTGTCCTCTTGCAACATGTCCTACTGCTAAAGGCATAGTGGTAGATGGCTGCCCAGTGCACTAATGAACTTTTATGCTTGTGAAAAAAAAAAATATAGGTATTACCACTCTTGTTGCAACTTTTAAGGAAATGTATTCAACGTTTTAGAATACAATGTTAAAAGAAGCATAGTTTATGGTTCATTTGGTTTCTTTCTTGTGTAATTTTTCCTGACCTGTCCAGTTATATCGATGCACATATAGCCATATGAGAGGTAGAGAACAGTGGAAACTTGTTTGTTTTTCATCTAAGCAGGATCAGTAACAAGGATAGAAGAAACTGCTTGAGGAACATTGTTATATACAGAAAAAAAAAAGACGTGTTTTGTTTTTTGGATGTCAATGATTTGTGATCATTCATGGACAATTTGGTCTAATTAGCAGATTTAACTACATTTTTTTTGTCCAGATGAATCAAAACTGTCATTCACTGAGTCAGTTTTTTTTCTTGTTTTATTGCATCAATGGGACAAAATCTCAAGAAGTACAAATTGGGATTTGGATCCTCTCAATAACTCATGTACAGGACCCACTATGAGTCTATCTCAAATTCTATGCACCATATGTCTATTTCATTCTGAAACTGACATGATTTTTGAGTCCTCCATACTGATAAACTTTAAGTCCGAGGGAAATTAAATTTACTGCAGGAAGAAGATGAGTGCTTGAGAAAATTAAGGGTAATGGTACAGCTTAAATTAAATATATGCTCAGTTTTCTTCTAAGTACCAAAATTAACCAGATGTCAAACAAAGAGTAGTTGATTATTTGTTCCTTAGTCTAATTTTTTTTTATGGCAAAAAAAAAAAAAACCTTGCCGTCTTTCTTCTGCCGTTATTTGCATTGCTTGCTGCATGTGAAAATGAGTAACAGCTTTTTTTTTTTAACGGCAATGTGGGCCTCGTAGAATGAGTTTATTGGGCCTCTTTGTGTTCCTGGTCTGAATCGTGCGTCTCATACAACTTTTATAGGAGTGTTGGGTGAAAACTAAACAATAATTTTAAAAATAATTTTACAGCATATAAAGTAAATACGTGAGAGGAGTTTTGCCTCAACTTGAGTGAAAACACTTTTAAACACACTTTTTGAAGAAACCAAATACCTCTTAAATGGCGTGTTTCCCTTTCTTCTTCACATGGATAGCCAAAAAAAAAAAAAAATCTTATTTCTCAATTTTCATTATATATTTCAGTTGGAGCTAGGCAGTCTTCGAGTTTTCAGTCGACATATTTTGTGCATAGTTTCCATGTGAGATTATTGAAATTTTATACTACTAATTGTTCATTTTGGATTTTTCCCGAGGAATTCACTTATGTTCGAGTATTAAGTGTAAGTAAATTTGACTTAGTGTGGAAAAATTTTTATAACAAAAAAAAAAATTAGTTGAAGAAAACATACGCAAGTGGGAGGATTCATTAGCTTATCGTCCTAGAAGTCTTTTAAGTTAAAATATACTGACGCTACGCCTATTTATGTACGTCATTTGTATAAGAACAAACCCTTTCTATCCCATGTTAAATGTTTTCTTCAAGGAAATACTTGTAATTAGTTCTTAATTTTTTTCTTGCCATAAGTTATCACTCCCTTAAATAATAAATACTATTTCGGGTTTTTAATATAAGAGCTAATTGACTAATTTGAGTAGATTAAAGAAACTAGTTAAGTTAGTTATTTGTAATAAATAGATGTTGTCTTTTCTAAAATACCCTTACTAATCAAGTGTAATGGTTTGAACTACTATTATTACAAGGACTACATTAAAAAATAAATAAATATAGGAGACAAAGTAAATTGGTGTCTTATAATTACGACTGAAATAAAAGTCAAACAAGTTCTTATATTAAGGATCAGAGGTAGTATTACCTAATTTTTTGCCAACAATAAATTTTACCTAATCGAGTGATTTGTTTTTGCCTTCGATGTATAATCCCAATTTCTTTTCTGGGAAAATCACAAATAAGGACTTCTAATACGTGAAATTATGACTTGGGATCATTAATTTAGAAAGTAGTAAATAAAAACCCAGTCCCAAATTGTAAATATGAAATCTTGGTGAAATATTTGAAATGCTCCTCAGCCACATAACAAGTTGACTATGAAAAATAACAAGTTTACTTTAGCAAACGATAACTTCAGTAGACCAAATTACAATTTAACTGAGGATATGTCAAATGACAAGTTGACTATAAGAAATGACAAGTTCACTCTAGCAAATGACAATTTTAGTAGATCAAATTACAATTTGACTGAGGAGCATTTCAGACATTTTACCAAAATTTCATATTTACAATAAGAGACCAAGTCTTTATTTGTTATTTTTCAAATTGAAAGTCTTAAATCGTAATTTTACATATTAAAAGGTTTTTATTTACTATTTTCTTTTTCTTTTGGTCTACCCCATTTAATATTTTTTGAATAATCCTAATTGATTTGATAGGTTTCTCATTCTCTCCGTCACTCTTTGATTTTCAAGGAAAAGTGACGTTTATTTTTTGATTGGCACAAAAGGTCCCATAAAAAAGGGAAAAGTACAATAATATCCCACACAATGAGAAATTGAGGATACATGCCGGAATCTCTCATCAAATAGACAATTAACTCAAAAACTTAGGCACGTGAGCATAAATAAATTCAGGATGATTAATTACTGAATTATCTGATGGATTTTTTTTGTTGGGGGGGTCTCTTTATGGCTGTTTGTTCACGTCGCCGCCGCCAGAGCTTCCAAATATTTTACTCCTCTGATCCTTATTATAAGACTTAATTTGACTTTTTATTTGGTCCTAGTTATAAGACCCAATCCATTTTGTTTCTTATATTTATGCATTTTTTTCCAAGATAATCCTTCTAATAATGATAGTTTTAGCCAATATACTTAATTAGTAAGGATATTTTAAAAATGACAACACTTATTTATTATAAATAACTAACTTAACTTACTTCCTTAATCTCCTCAAATAAGTCAATTGGGTCTTATAATTAGGACCGGAGGAGTATAATAAAAGCCTGTTTAGAATAGTTTTAAAAATTATTTCTAACCATATTTTATATAAATCAAAACAAAACTCTTCTCACGTATTTACTTTATATTATATAAATCACAATTAAAAAATTATTTATAAGCTATTTTAGACAGCTATAAAGTTGTTAATCTTTTATTAGCAAGTGCTATTTTAGAGGTAACAATTTTAGTATAGAAGATTGACGGTTTTGATGTAGAAAATTTACAATTATTACATTTGATTCTTAATATAAGACATAATTAATTAATTTGAAAAAATTAAAAAAATTAGTTAGGTTAGTTATTTATAATAAATATATGTTTTCTTTCCTGAAATACTCTTGTTTACTATGTATATTGGCTAAAACTACTATTTGATGAAACATTTAATATGTGCCACTACGACACGGATTATTTTGAAAAAAATAAATAAATATAAAAGATGAAGTGGATTGGGGTATTATCTCCTATCCTTAATATAAGAGCTAGTTTGAATTTTATTTTGATCTTAAATATAAGATCTCAATTCACTTTCTTTTTCATATTTATTTACTTTTTTAAGGTAATCTTTGTAGTAATGGTAGTTGTAACTAATAACTTTAATTAGTAAAGATATTTTAGGAAAGACAACACTTAATTATTACAAATAACTAACTTAATTAATTTTCTCAATCTACTTAAATTAATCAATTAGCTCGTATATTAAAGATCATAGGTAATATTTAAGACCAAATTGAAAATTAAACTAACTCTTATATAAAACATAACAGGTAGTAATATTTTGCAATTGACAACATTAAGTTCTTTGTAGTTTAGGGATGTGGTGGTCATATCACATTTTGGAGACAACATTAAGGGGGTGTTTGGATATAACCAAACCATAGTTTGGAGAATAGCTTCTGGAGAGAATAGATTCTGAAAGAATAGATTTTCTGAAAAAGTGATTTTGATAAAATGAGAGTGTTTGGATAGTTGTTGTCAGAAGTGCTTTTTTATATGTAAAAATTACTAAAAAGGACATAAGTTTAAATGATAATTACATATAAGATATATTTCATAATATATGTTTATTTGAAGTAATAAATTTATTAATAATATATATTTTGGCAGCATTATAAATAAGACATAAATAATATAAATAATAAATAATTAATGTGTATATATATTTATAAAATAATTAAATATGTTTTAGGAAAATAATTTATCTTTCCAAAAAAAATATTATTATTTCTTAAAGATTTGAAAGATGAAATCCCGTAATTTTTTTTTCACAAAATTAAATAACCACACAAAAAAAATTTCATATTAATTGTTTTAATAATAACAGTTGCAACGAAATATATTTGTCCAAATAGTTTTTTTTTAACAACACATTACATTATTTGAAAAGAAAAAAAGAAATAAAAAGATCATGACTATTCTTGTATATAGTGAACAATTTGATCTTTTATGGAGTCATGAAGCCGGGCCATGTGAGATGAAGATTCTATTGATAAAGGTATATGTGAAGATCTAACTCCATCATCATCATTATTTTTTTCCCAGCATTCAGGGAAGTTCTTTTCGGTTCACTCACCAAAATTTGTTAACTGACCAAAATGAACAACATTGTGATAAACAAACAAATAGACAAGGACCACCTCTTTATCATTTTAACAATCACTGGTCCGAAGAATGAGGAATTCAGCACGCATGCAATTTGAACATAAATCGGTAAAGGAATTTATGTTATCACAAGAAGAATAAAAAACAATATGTCAAAGCCATTTTTCCCACTGGGTTTTCTCATGCGGAATACAAAGAATTTCAGGTGAAATATCTCTTTCAAGCGAAAAACAAAAATATGAGAAGAAATTACAAAGATTTTGGTTAACCACTTAAACACTGAAAATAATTCCCCTGACCAATGGGATTTCAATCAGAATTGGTTTAACTGATTCATGCTCTGTCTCCTAAACCCGAAATTCATCAACAGATTTCCACGAAACCAAGCTGCAAGGAAATTTGAAAATGAAACAGAGATCCAGCCACAACCAGAATGAAGAAAATGAAACACATCTCCAGCCACAACCATCCACAACATTGATTTTTTCCATATTCATATACACACACACGACTGCTCTGTCTCGCATTCTAAAAAAAAAACACAACAGATCCTATCAGTCCAGCCACAACCAGCCACGGAGCAAGGACAAATTAAGAGACGCAATGCATAAATGAAGAAATGGATCTGAGCGACGGAACCCAACACCGTAACCTGAGCAAACGACCACTGGACGAAGTGAACAAGGAAGAAGAAAGAAATGGGTGCTGGATGGATCAGGCAACCTGGGGCGTGATCTTGTTTTGGCAAGCCGAGTCCTCACCAGCGCCGAAGTTTGCAAGCTCGACGACCTCACCGTGGGCACCAAGATCTGTCGAGTGACGGGGCGACGGTGAAGGAGTGAGGCAAAAGAGTGGTGTTCTTGTTTTTGCAAAGGAGTGAGGCAGATTTCACCATTGGAGCCTCTGACAAGAGTAATTATTACTCCAACAACCAGAAAAATTCATCTCAGAAGTGAAGCTGGATAGCTTGTCCGAAAACCATGGTTTGGCCGGCCAAAACCAAGGTTTTAGCTGGAACCATGGTTTTCAAAAAAATTAGGGTGTTTGGCAATCAGCCTCCCCAAACTATGGTTTGGGGGTCAGAAGTGCTTTTAGACTGATTGCCAAACATCCCCTAAGGAAGTTTGGATAAAACCTAAATCATAATTTTAAAAGTAATTTTATAGTATACAAAATAAATATATGATAGAAATTATCCTAATTTGCATGAAGGCATTTCAAAAGTGCTTATAGAGGCTGTCAAACGCCTCCAAATTCTTTGTAGTTTAGTGATCTGGTGGACATATCACACTTTGGATCTAGGAAGCTGTGTGCTCAAATCTTACCATTATAACCGTTATTAATCCTATGTTTGGTGTTGAGTGTAGAGAAAGAAATTTTTTTAATAAATTTGATTTAAAAAATTAGAAAATTGAGGTTATACAATTTTAACAAAAAAAATAAGATAAAAAAGTTTAAAAAAATTAAAATATTCTCTTCCTTCCTCTCTATTTTTCGCATATCAAAATGAAGCTAAATAATAATTTCTCCTAAGAGCTCCGAATTGACAACAATCATGGGGGAGATTTTTTTCCCCCCAAAATCCAAGGCAATTTGATATTTGTCATTTTAAACTTATTTGAACACAACTCACCCGAATCCTCAGAGAATTCAAAGCCATTGATTGATTTAATTCATTTGATAGGACTTATCGTATTTTTAATTGTTACGTGGAATTAAGTGTAATTCTTGCTAGAAAGATTGTTAGGGTATTTAAGTGTGAGTAGATTTTAGTTGATGTAGAGTCAACTATCAAGCACACCACTAAAATCTCATAATACATGATTCATTTAAAAATATTATAGAATTTAGATATATTCAATTAATAAAATTTGAATAATATCTTGATTAAAATTTGAATCTATTAGAATTTCAAATCTAATCAAATATACTAATACTAATCATTATATAGTTTGGGAAAGAAATTTCTAGGTATGCTTAATAAGTGGTACTGTTCTGATCCTAAATATAAAACCAACTATATTATAAAATAGATACTATACTACAGAAAGTAATGCATAATGAAGTGAAATGACTCCACTTAGACTCTGGTTTTGAAGTTTTTAGTTGAGGCGTGTTAGTTTGCTTGAGCTTTTATTCTCTAGCTCATTTTGAGAAGGTGGTTCTCATGTCCAGGAAATAAAAACAAATAATTTAGATTATTATAGCTTTTCTTAGATTATTCGAGGAACGCAGGGGAGATATCGATAGTCCCAAACTGATTGGCGGGATCCCTCACATTAAATTTATTCAATCTAAATCATTAAATTTAATCTAATAATTCACAGTTGTAGTGATCTCCCATTTAAAAGTGACTTCTGTCTAGGACACACCCTAAAAATAATAAAGCACAAAACGGCATTATATATAATTGTAGCATATATAATGGCTTGCCTTGTTGTTGGCCCAACCAAAAAAAAAAACTGTTGAATTTTAAAATTCTAAACCAGTATTAATTACTACACTTATAAAACTATACTTGAAAAGCAAATAAAAACACGTTTTTATAGTAATTGTTGATTTAAAATTTTGAAATCGAACAGTTCTTTTTTAAAATTTTTCCAAAAATATGATGGCTTGCCTTGTCTATGCCTCTCGCTGTCTACATTCAATGAATTAGGGGTCTGGTGAATTAAACTACTTTTCTTTTTGCCAACATGAATTAAAATAATTAAAACAAACAATACCATAAAAGTTTCTAAATAGAATGAGTGCCTGACCTGGGCCCGGGATGCAATTTGGAGGGCCACCAAAAACTTTAATTATATATGTCCTTGGTCAAAAAAAAATTATATATGTCCAAGATGCTATCTGCCCCGGGTATGCGTGCGGCGGTGCGGGGCGGCATTATTCCCTGAGTCCGACGTGGCACAACCCTTCTTTAATTTTTTATATTTTAATTTTGCCCTGATTCGACTTCTCCCGAGCGAGCTTGGCATGGTATGTTGGATAACAAAAGTGATGCTATATTAATATGTGATATCAACCCCGCGGAGTTAGGTCAGCTGACTGGGACTGTCCTAATTTAACCATAGATATCGGGTTCGAGACGTGGGAACGCAGCACTCCAAGGGGTCAAGGGGCGCCGTCCGAAAGGATCCTTGCAAGCCCCCGAATCTGGACTAGTCTGGGGTCGTTGCCACGACTGAAAGATGCCTATTATCCTGGGATACCGGATGGAGTAATCCAAAAAAAAAAAAGTGATATCACATGATTTTCCATTATATCATCTCCTATCATTAATATAAAAAATAGATAATTAATTTAAAAATATTAGAAAAATTAGATAAATTAATTCTTTATGATAAATATATGTTGGTTTCTTTTAACTATTCTTGTGTTGGATAGTTGAAATTATGTCTTGGTATGGTAAGAAGCAAAGTGGACAAAGACTTTATATTTCAAACCAGATTTATATCAAGAATCAGATGTAATATTATATATGATTTTATATGAACCTGATAAATTCATTTTACAAAAAATGGTAAGTATGGGATATAAAATGGATTAAAATTTTAGAACAAATTCTTTAATTAACTCTTATATTACTTCCAACTCTAATTATAAGAGTTAGTTAACTAATTTAAGGATATTAAGAAAATAAGTTAAGTTAATTATTTGTAATAAATAAGTATTGTCTTTTTTAAAATATCTTTATATTATATTAGTTAGAACTACTATTATTAGAAGGACTATACTAGAAAAAAATACATAAATATAGAAGATAAAATGAATTGAGATATCATATTTAAGATTAAGATAAAAATCATACGAGTTTTTATATAAAATGAAAAGAATATTAGGAACGAGTCACTTTTCATCACATGAGAGGAAGCCTTGTGGAAATTTGGGCGTGCGAGAAGATGAGGAAGAAAATGTCCGGATGAGAAGACAGAAAGTAGCAAGTTGGGTTGGGTTAACTTATTGTCCCATAACGATGCAATTTCTCTTGGATATGTGGACACATGCCACCCATAAAACTGTGGGTGTGAATCTTCGGTATCTTTATTGTTATTATTATTATTAAAATTTCAGCAAAGAAAATACTAATGAGAAGAATTGAGCATGTCTTTATAACAACGTTGAGGAGCGTCAATGAAATATTATCAAGTATTTAAAGGTCTGGTTTGATTTAATTTTGTGTAAAACGATAAGTTCGCACAAAAATTGAAACTCGTTCATTTTTCTGATAGGTTGGTTTGATTTGGCTTTTAGTCTATTTGAATCGATTTGCTTAAGCATAAATCAAGTTTTGGTAAATTTATGTTTGTACTACTTCTGCTCCTAAGTTAGGATATAAATATTGAGCAGAATTATCCAAAAGAGAATATTATTTTTAGGCTTGGTTGGGAGGGCAGCGGGTTTAGTAATTGGGAGCACTTTACTTTAGATATTTTAATAAGAAAATTATTATGAGGCCATAAGAGAAAAATTAATTACATAAAATTTTAATGACAAGTGATGAACTTAAACTTGTTATTAATTATTACTTTATAACTTGTTATTGCATATAAACTTTATGGTAATTAAATACTCCCCCGATCTTTAATATATGACTTAATTGTTGAGTTGATTTTGATATTAAATATAAGACATATTTTTTTACATTTATCAATTTTTTTTCTAAATTATTTCTGTGAATACTTTTTCAACCATAATCAAGTGGAAGAGGGAGATGAGATATTAAGGAAGATGATTAAGGCGTTTTAGAAAAAACATGTCATATTTTTTATAATTAACTAACTCACTTAACTTTCTTAATCTAATCAAATTAGATAAATGACTTTTATATTAAAGATTGAAGGAGTATTTTTTTTTTTAGAACATGATTATAATTCTTCCTATTTTAATTAGGACGACAAAATTGAAATTGTTAGGGGCAGTTCAAGTTCTGCTGAAATGAAAATACAATTTTTTTTGGGCCAATGTGCAGTTTTTTTCATGTAATTTACCATTTTACCAACATTCCAATTAGTGGCCGACAGCTGTCCCGGTTAAAATATACCTTTTCGCTGTTGATTTCTCGTCTACGATTAGTTTAATCCCATATGTCACAGATATTTTCTTCTCTCTCCGGGGCGTTGCAAGTTCCGTAGCAATAATAACGCCCTTGAGTCGTCGTTCAATGACCGAATGAAAAGAAAGAATCACACGATTCTCTCCGTCGTTCTCCTTCTCTTCGTCTCCGCGATCGCCGTCGTGCTTCACATCTCGTCGGTACGTAGACGGCGCCGTTTCTCATCCCTAAATCTTCGGGCGATGATTTCGTACTTTGTAAGCTATCGAATTAAGCTTCTTGTTTTCTTGCGTATTTATACAGACAAATGCTGGAGATTGATTATTCGCTGATCCCTACTGGCGATGAAATGCGACGGAGAAACGTTCGGAGTCCTAATTTTTGATTCTTCAAGAGGTACTAATTGTTACATTCTATCTTCTCCTTGTTATTCACACAGTCGTTTATTTTTCTTTTTATTGCTGCGATCGATTTTATCGAACGAAATGTGTGTGTTTTGTCTTTGCAAACTTGTTCTGAAATCCCTGGGGAAATTCCTATGGTGGTAGAAATGCTAGTACTATTCGTTTGTCAGTTTTCCTTTTGATTTTTGTGTCTAAATGGTGCTGTGCCTTTCTTTGAGAACACAAAACTTCTTGTTTCACCGTAAGGAAAACGTAGTGACCGCCATAAATTATTTGATTTTCTTGCGTTTGAGCTCAGAAGGGTGCAATGTGATAGTGTTGTGATGTTGTCTGTTTAGTGCACACTGTGCAGTGTCTGAGTTTAGAACGCTCGGTTTTCATTTGGATCTCTTGAATCAAACTTTAAATTTAGGTTTTATTTTTCTTTGAGATAAAATACTGCAAGTGTTTGCTTTATCTGTTTTTTTTTTGGGTCTGAAAAGAAGTGTTTGTTTTATCTATTTATATTAATATTTACTTTTTGCAAGCTAGCCGAAACTGATATGATTAGGGTTATTTCCCCCCCCCCTCCTAGATCAAGATGTAGAATAGGGAGAGAAATATTTTTGTTCTGATCCCTTAAAAACTACACTTTTTTCCCCGATGAACACCAATGAGAATTGAACCTTTGAAGTTACAGACATCAACTTAATTATTGAGCTTGAACCAACTGAACACTCCCAAACCGAAAAAACAAAAAAAAAAACATGCCACTTTTTTGTAAAGTTAAATTTAATTTGTGATGAGTAATGAGTTTGAGTAAGTTTGGGACAAAATTTTCTTTCTTTTTCGTTTTTATCAAAGCTATTTTTTTTGACCAGCTTTTTATCAAAGCTTACCTCAACTTGTTCATAAAGAAATTAAGCTATTCTTCAACTTGGCCACCATCATGCCTTGTTGCACCCCCATCGACCATTGCCACACGAGAGTTGTCCGCTTACTTGCTACTTTTTCCCCCCTCATTATTCAAATAGCACACAAGTTTTGAAATGGTTGATTTCATCACACTATCGGTGATATTGTCTTTTTAATGTTTAAAACAAATTAACTACTGCTTCTCTACTAAATATTATAATTAATTTCTATCCAAAATTTATTCCTAAATTAACCAATTAATATGGTGATTAAAATATCTAATCTAAACAGCAGTTATTAATATCAGGTAAATAAATATTATTTATGTGATCAACATAATGCAGGAATGGTTCGGACATTTAGGTTATTGGTGTCTAATGATGACTGTGATATATATAAATCATTTTAGTTGCATAGGCTCATATGATTATTAAATAGTCATCCTTGGTATATGGAGAAACTTCTCTAGGCTTAGGACATAAGCATAGCCAATAGAACTTGCCACACAAGTTTACTAAATCATGTTTTTCACTAATTGGTCCAAACTCCAAACCTATCATTTGGCACGTATGAAGATGACTCATGAATGAAAAAAATGATGATTAGGAAAGTAATAATATTCGACTTTGATGGTATTTTCTCTTAGGTTTACTTAAAATTGAGAAGAATAAAACAATATATCAGTGTGTCCGATGTGAATTAAAATCCATAAAAAGTCATTTTATTTTCAAAGTATGAAAAGCGTAATTTACCTCTCAAATTCTATGCATATGGAGAAACATGCCAGGATGAGTATAATGAAGGAAAATAAAACTGTAATCTAAGCATATTATCACAGTTGAAAGCAGTATTTTCCCTTTACTATATGGAAAAAAATCAATAAACAAATAGGAAGTTATTAATTTAATCTATTTGACTTGTCAAGAGGATTATAAGTTGAGATATATTTAACTTATACTGGGCTTCATCTGTTGTTGTTTTGTAGTAATTGAAGTTCAAATCAAGGCATATACTTTAGAAAAAATGCACAAGTTGTACCTGTTTAAGCTTATAACAAAGGGTACTATCGATATAATTCTACCATGCATACCAGTCAATTAATTAGGTTCAAACTGTTTTAACTGGTACACAAAACATCACAAGAAAAACTAATACGAAAAGCCTTGTTGAGTCGACAATACCGGAGAATTTTTGGCCAAGAAAAAAAACTAGAGAATTTACAACTAAACTAAATAACTAATCAATCAATATGTTGCCTTGGAATTCTCGAAATTATCTCCCAATTACACAAAGGATTGTAGGAACATTCTCTTAAAATGCTCGATGAAGAAGAGTTGCCCCACCTGGGCATCCAATCCCCTTCAGATATTTATGTTTATATATAAAAGCTATTCCTTTTCCGCCAAAGGAAAAAAGAGCTATTGCTTTGGAGATTCACATTTTGAATCATTGCATATAAATTTCTTTTTGGATGCATTGTATAATTGCACATAAATCAATATATGACTCGTTAAACCTTATTATTTTCTATAAATAGGCGCCCTTAAAACTTTGAGTTATTTCTAATTAAATCAGAACAAATAGATTTCAAGTTTGAAAATAAATTAAAAACATTAATAACAAGAATTAGGTTTTTGCCATAAGCATTAATAACGAGAATTAGTTACAAGGTGAAATGGGTAAGAAGATCTGGATCAACTTTTTGGAAGCCATCTACCAGACAAGAAAGGTTGCTAATGTTGGAGCACCCACAAACGGATGGAGCTCCGATTTGGCCACTGTTGCTGGGGCCAGAGCACTCGTTGACTGCTGGAGGCCCTGCAACTAGGGGTGAGCATTCGGTTTTTCGGTTCGGTTATCGGTGATAACCGAATTAACCGAATAACCGAATAGAGTAAATTTTAAACACCGAACTGAAACCGAATAACCGAACTAACCGAAACCGAATTAACCAAAAATTTCAGTTCGGTTAACCGATTAACCGAAATATATAAATATGAAAAATAATTTTAAATTAAAAATAATAATAAAACACAATTATAACCATTAATTAATAAATATTTTATCATTCAATGTGATTTATTATAATAATATTTATTATAATCATATTTGTTGGATATAAATATATTTAAAAAGTTCACATATACCCACATATATATTTATTATAATAATATTTATTAAATATAAATATATAATATATTTATTTCGGTTATTCGGTTATAACCGAATTTTTTTCCTACTAACCGAACCGAACGCCGAAACCGAATTATTTAAAAAATAAAAACCGAATATATAACCGAAAACCGAAATAACCGAACCGAAAAACCGAAATTAAATTCGGTTCGGTTCGGTTTTCGGTTACGGTTCGGTTTTGCTCACCCCTACCTGCAACTGATGATTGGTTAGAATTTAAGACTACTTGTTCCCCAAAATGAATAATAACCATCGAGAGCCTCAAAGATAAATGATATTATAATGCAAAATACGTACTATTGTTTTAATTAGTTTAATTCATGTTGTTCCAAATAAAAAGTCCTGTACGAGTATGTAGAAATGATGACTGGTATTCTGAATAAAAATAATAATTTAAGTAATTTTTGCTCAAAATTTTTTTGCATTTGTATATAATAATTTAAGTATTTTTTTGTAAATAATAATAACCTGGGTCTATAAAAATAAATAAGTTTAATGTAAATGACATCTTGACTGGATATGAGTAAATATCAACTTAATTATAAATAAATAATAACTTTTTCAGTAAATAACAACTTAATTTTTTGTAAATCATAATTAGGGTTTATGAAAATAATGACTTAGTTATATATTAATTTCAACTTGGATTTGTGGAAATAATAATTTAATTTAATGTAAATGCTAACTTGATTTGAGGTAAGGAAATAATAATTTGGGTTTATGAAGAAGTTTGTGCATTTGTAAGTAATAACTTAGTTATGCGCTGATTACTTAATTTCAACTTGGGCTGTTCATGTTGTCCACAAATGCAGGACGGGACAATGGACGATAGGGGTGTTCAAGAGATGAGACAGGACAGAGACGACCCTGTCCCAGTCCTACGATAGGGGTGTTCATGAGATGAGACAGGACAGGGACGACCTCGTCCCAGTCCTATCCCGATAATTGGGACGGGGTGGCTTTTCTGTCCTATGTCCTATCCCGTCCCAATAGTGTCTCGTCCCAATTGTGACGGGACAGGAATGTCTCATCTCTCTCTCTCTCTTTTTAATTTTTTTGAATTTTTTAATTTGAAAACTAATTATACAGGAAATATAAAAACTATGTGAGGAAAATAGATAAAAATAAGGAAACAATGACAAAAAAAACGTTTTTTGTAATCATCAGAGACAAAAAATAAATAAACCTAAAATATTCACTATAAAGAATGTCATGTAACTTATACAAAAATAACTTATAAAAAAATAAAAAATAACAATTGATAAATATTATTACCAAAATACTATTACAGTGATAAATAAAATAAATTTATAACAACTAAAAATAAAGATAATATATTGGGATGGGCCCGAGATCCGGATTGGGACTAGGACAGGACACCATGTCCTGCGTACCTTCCCGAAAAAATTTTGTCCCGTCCCATCGTCTTGTCCCACTTTCGTCTCATCCCAAAATGATTAGGACAGGGATGAGATGTTGGGATAGGACATAATTGAACAACCCTAATAGACGAGACGTAGAATGGGATATTCATATATGTGTGTGTATATATTAATTTTTGTTATAGATATTTTTCTTTATGTATTTTAACAATATGACAAACATATATACTCCTCTAGTCTTTAATATAGAACCTAATTATTGAGTTGATTTTAGTCCTAAATGTAAGACTCATTTTTCATATTTATCAATTTTTTCTAAACTACCCCTATTGATTTTCCTCAACTATAATTAAGTAGAAAAAGGAGGGATGATATTAAGGAAAATGATTATAATATTTTAGGAAAAACATGTCATATTTTTTTATAACTAACTAACTTTCTTAATCTACTCAAATTAGTTAAATATGTCTTATATTAAGAATCGAGAGAGTGTTAAGTTTAAAGAAGTAAATAGATGTCACATATTTGAATACGTTTTTTACTTTGATTTTTATAAAAGAAGAAAAAATGTTTTTAAAAATGTAAATTAAACAAGCTTTAATTAATATGATATGATCATGTATTTTTATAAACATTTGCTTAGAGTTAATTGGAATCAACAATAATAGCCTCCACATGTAACATTCATTTTGAGAAATTTTGAAATATGAAAAAGAAAAAGAAGAACAAGTTTAAGTAATCAATCTCTACTAGTTAAAATTTAAAAAAATAGCATGACTATTTTTCTAGTTAAATCAAATATTTACTACTAGGTCTCCACAATGGATAGATTGGATTAGATCAGAGCCTAACTTGAAGTTTGGTCTGATTTTTAATTGGCTTAGCTTTTGTAGTCTGTGGTTTGATTCAATACAACAGGAGCTCGATGTCAGGTTAGACTGGATTTAATCACTAGACTGGTGGACTAGTCCAAACAGTCCATGACCCCAATTTTCCAATTTTCAAATTTTTTTTATCAGAAGTATAATCTCAACATGATAAATTTAACTAAGACAACAGAAAATAGCTATAATCATATACAAATCATCCTAAAATATTAAAACTTAATCATAAATAAATAAGAATCTCTAACAACATTAAAAACAATTAGAGGTAAGATTTAAATTACAAAATATTAGAAATAAAAAAATTCACTTGGACTAGTCTAGACCAATCCAAGTAGTCTGATGTTATATTAAAAATATAAGAAGTAGTTAGTTACAGTTAGTTAGTTTAGTTAGTTGATTTCAGGTAGTTTAATGAACTAGCCGTTGGGAGCTAACCTATATAAAGGGGTTCCTAAATCAATTGTATGTTATGATGTTTGTTTTCAGTGAATATTCAATCTCTTCAGTATTCTCAGTACCTCTCTCTCTCTCGTCTCTCTGTTTCTCCTACTCTTCTCCCTCTCTTTCCTTTCTTTTTTCAAATATCATAACAATTGGTATCAGAGCAAGAACGGGTGCTGTAACTAGGGCATTCTTCAGCTTGCTGAAAGCTGTAGTGGCAGAATCATCCCACTTAAACCCATTTTTCTTGAGAAGTTGAGTTAGGGGCTTAGCCAACCCTCCATACCCCTTAATAAATCGCCTATAATAGCCAGCCAAGCCTAGGAAAGCCCTTAGGTGCTTAAGAGACTGAGGAATAGGCCAATCAGCAACTGCTTGAATTTTTTTAGGGTCAGTAGAAACTCTTCCATTGCTTATAATGTGTCCCAAGTACTCGACATTCTTGGCAGCAAAAGTGCACTTGGATTTCTTCACAAAATAGTGGTGTTCCCTTAGAATTTTGAAAGCTTGAATCAGGTGCTCCACATGATCTGTCAAGGAAGAACTATAAATCAGTATATCATCAAAGAAAACCAAAATAAACTTTCTTAAAAATGGTTTAAAAATACTGTTCATAGCTCCCTGAAAAGTTGCAGGGGCATTAGTCAATCCAAATGGCATTACTAGCCACTCATAATGCCCTGCATGAGTTTTAAATGCAGTTTTATCTACATCTTCAGGTACCATTCTGATTTGGTGGTATCCAGCTCTTAGATCCAGTTTAGTGAACCACTTGGCAGCCTGTAATTCATCAAGTAAATCCTCAATGAGAGGGATTGGGTACTGATTTTTTATAGTTTTCTTGTTCAGCTCCCTATAGTCAGTGCACATTCTCCATGTGCCATCCTTTTTCTTAACCAAAACAATGGGTGCTGAAAATGGTGAGGAGCTGTCTTGTATAACCCCATTCTGCAACAATTCCCCAACTAATTTTTCAATGACATCTTTTTGAGCTGAAGGGTATCTATAAGGTTTTAAGCTTATAGGGTCAGCTCCTTTATGCAAAACAATGGGGTGGTTATGACCCTTTCTCAATGGGGGAAGACCTTTTGGCTCCTCAAATAGGTCAGCAAAATCATTTAGAGCCTCTTGTACTTCCTGTGGGACCCTTTCTTCTACTTCTTGAATTGAAAGACACTGCTGCAATTGTTGCCCTTGTGGTTGCAGCAAGTGAATCAAGAACATTTGCTGCTCTTGATCTTTCTTGTAACCCAGCTTCTTAGGTGGCACTATCATCATTGAATTAGGAGGGGTAGCTTGAAGTTTACACAGCTGCCCCTTGTACCAGAAATGCATAGTGAGGGTCTCATACTCCCAAAAAACACTCTTAATAGTTTTGAGCCACTTTAGACCCAAAACAATATCATAGGTTTGTAGTTCTATGATTCTCAAATCACATGTAAAGTCCATGCCCTGCATACGCCATCTAAAACCATGCCAAATTCCATGCACCTTCAATCTTCTACCTCCTGCAACCTGAACAAAAGAAAAATCAGTACCACTATCCTTCCATCCTAATTTTTGAGCAAGGTTAAAATCTAGGAAATCATGAGTACTCCCATTATCAATTAGAACTTGAATACTCCTTTTGCCCACAAATCCTTGAATCCTCATGGCATCCGTGCTGTCAATCCCTTTAATTGCATGAAGGGATATGAGTGGCATAGAATCTTCAGCGTCCTCTGGTTCATTTTCCTCACAACCACTGATCTCCATTGGTTCTTCCATTTCAATGAAATGGAGCTGCATTTTCTGTTGCTGAGGACACTTATGGTCCCTTGAGAATTTCTCATGGCAGTAGAAGCATAGGTTCTTGGCCCTATGATCAGCTTCTTCTTCGGCCGTAAGAATCTTGGAATTCTTGTTAAAGTTCTTGAAGGCACCGTTTGTGTTTTTCTGGACAGTAATGGCAAGCTTATCTTTGTTCTGGGTGCTGCCATTAAGCAATGCATTCTTGTATGGGGTTGATGTTGCAAGAGACATGGACGACACTAATGAACCAGGGGCTACATATCTAGTTCCCCTTTCCCCTGTTTTCTTTTCTCTAATTCTGTCATTGGTTATCTCCTGCATCCGGGCAAGGCTCTTAGCCTCTCTAATGGTTCTGGGCCTGAAATTCTAACGGGCCCAGATATTTCTTCCCGAATCAAAGAAAGATACGCATCAACCAGCAAGTCTTCGGCCAAGTCAAATTTAGAAGAACAAAGATCGAACTCAGAATTAAATTCGGCCAGAGTCCCCAGTTGTCGCAGACGGAGAAGGTCGCCCATCGGAGACTCATATGTAGGACCGAAGCAATCCTTTAATTCTGCGACGTAATCTTCCCAAGCTGGCAGAGCCCCTCGCCATCGCCGTTCGCACGCAATATGCCATCGGAACGCGTCTTCATCAAGGTGTAAGCTCGCCATTTTCACTTTCGCATCCTCGGGCGTATTATCCAATTCAAAATACCGTTCACAGCGCAAGACCCAGGCGACGACGTCTTGACGAGAGAATTTCGGAAATTCCATTCGAGTGAACTGCATCTGTCGAGGTCACGCCGCATCGTGATTTCGCATTTCTTGGTTTCGGTTCAAGATTCTGGGTTGCTCGCGGTTTTCATTCTGGGTCGCCACCAACAGTCGAACGTCCTCCATACTTCGCGCCAGAACCTGAAGTTGATCGGTGACTCCATTAACCGTTTCCTGTAGCGTCGAGACGGAGCCCAATTGATCTTCGATCACTTGTAAGCGTTCGTCTAATGCTTTGTTGTTTACCATTGTTCTAGTTACTGGCATACGGTGTGGAGTCGCAGTGGGTAGGCCGAGAATCGAAGGCTCTGGATACCAATTGTTAAGGGTTGTGATACTTGTGCTCGCTGTAAATATGAGACTATTGCATCTCCAGGTTTATTGCAGCCCCTACCTGTCCCTAGTAAGGTTTGGGAAAGTGTTTCAATGGATTTCATTGAGGGTCTACCCAAATCTGGAAATAAGGAAGTTATTTGGGTTATAGTGGACAGAATGACTAAATATGCCCATTTTATTCCCCTCTCTCATCCCTATACAGCATCTACTCTTGCTCAATGTTTCCTAGACCAAGTGTATAAGTTACATGGAGCCCCGGTTGAAATCATAAGTGATAGGGATCCAATCTTCATCAGCAACTTTTGGAAAGAATTCCTTAAGGTCCTAAAGGTGGAACAAAAGCTTACATCGGCTTACCATCCTCAAAGTGATGGTCAAACAGAGGTCTTAAACCGATGCTTAGAAGCCTACTTACGTTGTATGTGTTGGGAAAGCCCTAAGGAGTGGAGTTCTTGGGTGTCTCTAGCAGAATGGTGGTACAACACTAATTTTCACACTTCTACTAAAATTACACCTCATGAGTTGTTGTATGGGCAGAAACCTCCAATATATGTTCCCTACATCCCTAGATCTGCTGTGGTTGAAGCTATTGACATAAGTTTTGAAGCTAGGGAAAGAATGGTAGCTGTCCTAAAGCATTATCTACACAAGGCTGCTAATACTATGAAGCAAAGGGCAGATTTAAAGCGTTCAGATAGGGAGTTTCAAGAAGGCCAATGGGTTTTTCTTAAATTGCAACCTTATAGGCAGATTTCAGCTGCAACTAGAAGCTCTCAAAAGCTGGCTCATAGATTCTTTGGTCCCTACAGAATTCTAAAGAAGGTTGGTGCTGTTGCTTACCGTCTGGAATTACCCTCTGAATCCAGAATTCATCCTACATTCCATGTCTCAATGCTTAAACTCTGTCCAGACCCAAGTGTTAAGCAGAGACATCCACCTATTGACTGGCCAGCAGTCCCTACCACTCTATATCTAGAAAAAATATTAAACAAGAGGGTTGGCAGAAAGAAAAGAAGGATTATTACAGAGGTTCTGGTTCAATGGAAGGGACTTCCTGATGAAGAGGCGACTTGGGTATCATTATTCAGTTTACAGAACCAATTTCCAGATTTTCATATTATTGATCCTTGAGGGCAAGGATCTTCTGAGGGGGGGGCATTGTTATATTAAAAATATAAGAAGTAGTTAGTTACAGTTAGTTAGTTTAGTTAGTTGATTTCAGGTAGTTTAATGAACTAGCCGTTGGGAGCTAACCTATATAAAGGGGTTCCTAAATCAATTGTATGTTATGATGTTTGTTTTCAGTGAATATTCAATCTCTTCAGTATTCTCAGTACCTCTCTCTCTCTCGTCTCTCTGTTTCTCCTACTCTTCTCCCTCTCTTTCCTTTCTTTTTCAAATATCATAACATCTGATTACTTGGTTTGGAATTCAGTCCATCCCAACTCATTAGTCTAGTTTGGTCTAGTTCGATTTCATTATATAGCTTATTTGGATTCGACTGAACTAGATCAAACTCTTCGGGTTCAACTGAACTGGATCAGAACATCGGGTTTTTCCACGTCCCTATTTACTACTATTACATAATTACATGTCATTTGGATGCTTAAAACTATATTTAGAAGGAAATATCACTTTGATTAATTATTTTTGGTATGTGAAAAATTAAAATAAAAAAATGGTACAATTTTTTTTTACTGAAAATTAAAAAAAATTTCACAGAATATTTCAGTCCCATTCGTTTTGACTGGGGTGTTTGGCAGTCCTTGTTAGTACTTTTCAAAAGTATTTTCACACAAATTAAAAATAATTTCTATCAAATATTTACTTTGCATATCATAAAATTATTTTTAAAATTATGATTGGAGTTTTGTTCAAATATGTTTGAGAACTAGGAGTGCTTCTTGATGTGATAGGACACGGAAACACCTCTACTTTTTTTTTTTTTTAAAATGATAACTGAGAGACAAATAATAAGATAAGATATTAGTCTAAGCTAACCAAGCCTATTGTCCATCATCACTTTCCACCTCCAAACATAACAAGAAGGGTGATCAAAGACACAAAAATTACTGCTCATCTTATGAGATATCTTTGCTAAAAGATCTACTAAGGGAATCCTCTCCTTATCTATATGATAAAAAATAATATGCCAATCCCCATGCATAGCTATTCTCACATCATTTACCAAGTCTTTCAAAGGGTAATTATCATCACATCCCTTAGTCGCCAGATTAATTGCCTCAATACAGTCTGAAAACAAACAGATATTTCTGAAATCTTTAGCCCAGCATAGATTTAGGGCATGTTTGGATAACATAGAAAACCATGGTTTTAGGACCCAAACCAGACTTGCCAAACACTCAGGAAAAAACAGAAACCATGGTTTTGAGTCAAAATCATGGTTTGGAGCTCAAAACCATGGTTTCAAAAAAAGTGAATCCATTCTTCTTCTGGCTCAAATGAGAGAGTATAATTGTGCCTGTAGAGTAGATCTCAACGATAATATGATTTTAACATTCCTCAATTATTTTTTTATAAACATATTTAATCTTATATTTTATAAATATACATACATATTAATTATATTATTTTATATATTATTAATTATGTTGGTAAAAAATATATTATTAACAATTTTTATTTTTTCAAATTAAAATATATTATAAAATCTATCTTTTATGTAATTATCATATTAACTTATGCTTTTTTTTAGCAAAATTTGTACATATAAAAAGTTCTTCTGATAACAACTATCCAAACACTTTCATTTATCAGAATCACTTTTTCACAAAATCTATTCTTCACAAAATTTATTTTTTTTCAGAATCTATTCTCCAAACCATAGTTTGGTTTCATCCAAACACTCCCTTAGTCCATGTAGGAAACCCATGAGCTCTGCAATAGTTAGGGGTACATTCGTCAGTATTACGCTGAAACTATTGATTCATCGATCCTAATGGTCTCGAATAACTCCTCCGCACCTATTGTTACCTTCTCTCAACACGGAACTATCGACTTCTAACCTGGTGTACGTTTCCTCAACTCGACAAGCCTCTTCCCGCCATTCGGCCGTAACCCTATAAACATTGCAGGTGTTAGATAGGTCTTGATCTACGGCCACCTTGAAGAAGCTGTCCCTTCCGTCCCTTCGTCCTGCTGGCTCCTGTTCATTGAACACTCTGCTACAGCGTGATGTCCATATATCCTAGCATATATACCCAAAGAGAATCTTCCATGGTACTTTCTTAGTGTAAGAGCGACCAACCTTATGGGTAAGGTTCCATTTAACCCACTTTGTACCTGAAAAAGAGAAAAATTTGTTCCAATAAGTAGAGGACACAACAGATTTCCATCGATCAATGGCGTCTGAACAATCCCGAATGAGATGCATTTGATCTTCTGCTAGTGGGCATCCCAACGGGCATAAGGAAGATTTTGAAATCCCTCTTTGCATCCTTAAGAGAGTTGTATGGATCTGTCCATGACAAAAAAGCCACATGAATGTTTTGATCTTCTCTGAAAAGGGCCATCTCCAAAGTTGCTTCCAAAAGCTGTCCTTGCTTACCTAAAAATAAAAAACAAATTTCACAGAAAAGTTACCATCAAAGTTTCCAGTAGTTGGTGCGTATGCACAAAGTAATCGTTCAATCACATTTTGGGGAAACCACCCTTGCATCTTATTGATATCCTAGTCGCCGTTCGGATCCACATAGTCATACGCCCTTTCATTCCCATCAATGTACTCCTCATATTCTGGCACAATCTTTATAAGTGGTCTATTTAGCTCTGACCAATTATTATACCAAAAGGAAGTAGAGATACCATTGCCTATCTTCTTTCCCACACCTTTCTTGAACTTCTCCTAGACATCACATATACCTCTCCACATGAGGGAAGACTGTTTCTTCTTATTTACTATCGGCATAGCCAGGTCACCACACCCATATTTACTTCTGAGCACTTTGACCCATAGCGCCTCCTTTTTGGTTAGGATACCCTAACAAAGGTTCATAACAAAAACTCATTCTGCTTCCTTAAATTCTGGATCCCAATCCTCCTTGCTTTTTATCTTTTGTCACTTGTTCCCAAGAATGGAGATGAAGTTTTCTAACGTCATCTTGTTGCCCCCAAAGGAAACCCCCACTCTTCTTTTCAATATCAGATGAGTTTCTTTGGCAGTAAAATTGTTTACATATAATAAGAAGGGAGAGTTGAGAGGACTGCCTTTATCAAAGTAGCCTGTCCTGCCATATTGAGACAATTTTTCTTCCAACCTGATAGTCTCTTTTGCGTTTTTTCAAGGACCAGGGTGAACATTGCACAGGAGATCCTTTTTTGAATGAGAGGAATCTCCAAATATTTGCCCAAATCCGCTGTGAGTCTCACACCCATTTCCCTGTTTAGTTCCAACTCTCTCATAATGTGTACATTCTTAGAGAAACATATCTTTATCCTGTTACAATTCATTTTTTGACCCGAAGCTTCTCCTCAATGGTCACCTGTACTTTCTGTTACCACCACTTGCCAAAGCAGCAAAGCGCTCACCCGCAGCAAATGGCAGTGGAAGGGTTATACTCCTCCGGTCCTTATTATAAGACCCAATTTGACCTTTTATTTGGTCCTAATTATAAGACCCAATCCATTTTCTCTCTTATATTTATGCATTTTTTTTCCAAGATAATCCTTCTAATAATGATAGTTTTAGCCAATATACTTAATTAGCAAGGATATTTTAGGAATAACAACACTTATTTATTATAAATAACCAACTTAACTTACTTCCTTAATCTCCTCAAATAAGTCAATTGGGTCTTATAATTAGGACCGGAGGAGTATATTGTTTTAAAATAAAAACTAGGTTGGCACCTTTTTTTTTTTGGTTTTTATGTTTATTTCTCGGGACTTTAAAAGTTATTTTATCTAGACAATTCGTACTATTTTTTATTTCAACTCTGATCACAATCCTGTTATTTTCGCCTAGATATTTTCTTCTCTCTCTACTACGTGGCCATTTTTATAGTACGCTAACTGCTTCTGTTTTTCTTCGATCGTTCACCCAAGGATGAACGATTCTCTTCGTCAAAGCTCTCATTCTCTTCTCCGACTGATGCCCGTCGTGCTCCGTTCCTCTTCTTTGCGTTTGCGGCCGCTGCTACAATAGTTCGCCGCCTGCGACTCAACATGCTGGGCTTCTCGTGCACTGATTCGCTTGCATATGATGAAAAATGGAGTGGAGAAACATTGAGATCGATCTGGCTTATTGATACTCGTTAGGTAGTCCTCAAGTCTCTTTTCCTGTTACTATATACTCAATGGTGGTGAAAGCGCGCCTTGTCTTTTTTCCCCTTAAAATGCGTCTTGTGCGAAACTAGTTGAGAAATCATGGTATTAGAAAAGCGAGTTGTTTTTTCAATTTCTGCCCTACGAAAGTGTCTCGTCTTTGTCTTTTAAGGATAATATTTATTGTCAGGCGAAAGAAGTTAGGCACGATTTGCTGGAAATTTTTCTTCCGTGGTGCAGCTTGATAAAATGTTATGTTGATTTGTTATATGTTTGAACTGTTATTAGTTGCTTTCTAGCGGCAAGAGAATTATATAAGTTGATGTTAATACGAAATTATTGGATTTAGCAGTTTTAGTTTTGATAGAGTTACAAAAGTGGAAGCAGTTTGATGTCACCGGTTAGAGTATCAAGTATTCTATAGTTTTCTTTTTGATTTGAGGACATGAATTTTATTAGTTAGAGAATTGGGTATTGAGTAGTCTTCGTATTCATGCTTGCAATTTCTGAGAGCTGTGGCCAAGAATCTTCGTTTGTCTTTAGATCCATGTGTTATTCAATTTTATCTGAATGCTAACTTTTAATTATGTTAGTCTGGACATCGCAGATAGTTCGTAATAACTTGAGGCAAAAAAGTTCCAACAGCTTAAAAAGGGAGCCATGACTATATCTGGCACATGTTGAAAATTCGTTTAGAATTAGACATAACACTGTGCAACACTTTAAATTATATGGAGACTTCAGTTTTTGCCATGTCACTGTATTTGTGTTAGTGTCATGTCTTGGGTCTTGTCTCCGTGTTAGTATTTATGCTTCCTAGGTATTGGTCCAAAAATCTATGCTTCCTTGGTCAAAAAAGGTATGTATTAGAATGTCAGTTGGAAAATTTCTTTCCCCATAATGAGAAATTATAGCTTGTACAGTGAGAGAAATAAGATGTGATGCATCGGTCTGATGGATATTTTTAGGTCATTTGCAGTTGAGACATTCATATTTTTGAGGAAACATGTGCTCTTGCGCAGCAAGTCAGTGTTAATAAATATTTGCTCTGCTGATTTTTTATTATTTTAAAAAGGGGAAATAATTAAAGATTTGGTTCTTATGTTTTGCTAATGATGTAGTTCATAGTCAAAATGTAACATCTTCTCTTCATCAAAAAAAAAATGTAACATCTTCATGCTTCTTGGATCCTAATATCATGTAACGTTTGCTATTAGTAAAGCTTTTATGCATTTCAGTTAGAGCAGTGGTGAAAGATCCTCTTCCTTTGAGGTTGGAGAACAATAGTTTTGATGTTAAGTGCTAACCATATCCTGGGGAGCAAGCTGCTGTTCATGACTGTGTGGGTAGATTTGCTTTCTCTAGGTTACTAGGTTGTTATTGCAACACTTTGCCAGTGGTATTGTGTTAGTTTCCAGATTGTCTCACGCTAAAATGTTTTAGATCAAACGATGAGAAAAAAACTAACGCTAATTTGAGCTAGTCAGTGATTTTTTTTTCCTTTACAGTTTATATTTCTTCATTGAAAATGTTGCCAGAACTTTTATACGTAGTCAAATGGAGTATCTATGCAGTGTTGTAGATCATAGATAACATGTTTATGTTATAATGTCAAAGTGCACAGCAGATAATGTTGTGGGCAAATTTCTCTTATTTTCTCATATTCTTTGTACATGCTGGTGCGACGTCTGGCTTGTGGTCTGAAGATATGTATGATTAAAAAAATACCTCCTACCGTCAAATTCTCTATTTCAAGTGTGGAACCTACATTTCTCACGTGTGTAGGAAAGAATTTGCAAAATGAAAAGAGGGATGATGTGCTTTGCTATATTTTGCTTCAGTTCTGTGTTATATTATGATTTCTACACACATGCAAACATGATTAAGCATCCTCCTTTTCATTTAAAAAAAAAAAAATTATTGGGCTGAAAAGAATTCACCACATTAAGCAAGTAGAATGACGTTACCAATGTATCTTAGGACTGTCTCCCAACCTTCCAATTAACATATTAAGGCTTGAATTTCATTCCTGACCAAAAAAAATTTAAAAACACTGCAAAACTAGCTTGTGAAGCGGTACAATATAATATGACTGACGATGCATTTTAGGTGATTCAATTTTCTAGTATGGGTGTTACCAACACAAACCTGGGCATTTATGCATGGCCTATTCATGGTGACCATAACAAATTGTCTAGTTCCATTAAAAACTAACTGGATCTCTGGGCTTGAAAAAGTCAGGAAAAATGATGCTGTCTTTGTGGTTTTTCTTGCTAAGTAGGTTTCTTTGTACTTTTGTATTTTCTTCCCTCCACGTCCTTTTTTGTTTTGGACATATACTTGTTTGTTTTTGGGTAGTTTCTATATATATATAAATATATATATTGCTTTTGGTCTTGGCATCAATTAGTTCTTGTAGTCCAAGCGAATTTATCCTGTGCATGTGCTGTGTTTTGGTTAGGAGCACTGATGAATTGTAGTCTTGTAAACATTGAAGTGTTCATATTCGACTAAATATTGATAGTTTATTTAATCATATTGGCTGCTTAAATTCACATAGAAATTAATTATCTGTCTATTTATTGATTTTATAAATTGATCAGCAATTAATTCTTTTTTTCATCACCCTTTAATTCAAATCCAGAAGAGGTTTTCGTTGTTTGAAAGTATGGCCACAGCTGTGCTGCACAATCAGAAACACCCGAGGGTTACAAATGTTTGTCACAATTTCTCAATCATAATGGTACGCAATTTTATTCAGAGCCACTATATTTGTGGGAGAAAGGGAGATTATCAAACTAATATCTGCCATCCTCATGCATCATCATCATCTCATTGAACAGTTATAGCATGAATTAGGATATTATTAGGACAGCGTTAAAGATGTTATACACAGTAGGTGATATATGGGATAAACTATTGTTTCCTGATATGTTTTAGGATATATCAATTTAATATCAAAACTATGCTTTTCATGTGATGTTTATTATCTCTAGTTCTTTGTCAGCATGCGTTATAATTCGTGCTCCCAAAGTTTCGTACATGTATGAAAGAATCTAATACCATTGATCTCAATTTTCCAACCATACATTTAGCATGTGTAGAATTCTGAGAAGAGTCTGATCTTGTTTTTGTTATTTCATAGAAATGGGCTACGTCAATCATGCTGTTATTTCAATACCTAATCAAGCACACTGAAACTCAGTACATCATGAAGCCAGTGGAAATATGGAAGAATAAAAAACTAACAAAAATTAGTTGACGAACACGAGGAAGGAAAGAAAATAAAAAAAAAAAGGCATGGGTTTAGGATATGCACAGCGTGAAACGTTCAACACTAGGTCAGCCACTTGAAACTGAGGGGAGTAGATTTGAGGTGGTACACTCTAGAACGAAGCTTCTCCTCTCAATATGCACCTTGGTGGATTTGTTCACCTTGGTTGGAAAGATGAAGGAGTTTCTCAAGTAGCCTTTAATATTTCGCAATATCTGCAGGAGGACTTTCTTCCTTTAACCCCAAGCATTTATGTTTCCTCCCAACTATCACATGTTTATTTCCTTTGCCAAACAATACTTTTGTTTTAGTCGCTCCTATTCTTAAGATTTATCTTAGGTCATCAAGTATATCTCTTTAATCTTTAGTTAGAAGTTTTTTTGACCTCCTAATTTCTTCTTTAAAATAACCTATAACTATAAGTTAGTAAATGTTTAAACCACTTGGCTCTAGTAACATTTTTAAATTTTGAAGAATCCCAACACATTACTATGGACGAGAGAGAAAGCTTAGGAAGAAGAGTTATTGCGAGCAAGGTAAGAAGGTTTAGCTTGATTAAAAGAATGGCACGTTTCACAATAAAGAGGAGAAATTTTATTGAATAAAGTTGGGCGCGTCTTTCTTATATATTCTAAGTTGGTTGATCTTCCCTATAATTTATGACAGAATCACTGAGATGATCCTAATAAATAAACTTGTTTTTCTAAACTTGTCATCTAATTGAATGAGATACAAGCCCTTAGAATTTATGGCATTACCAATAGCCTTCCTTGACCTCTAGTCTTGAAATTTAAGGCGATAAAAAAGAAGTGAAATCAATGGTTTCTTTGGATAAACAGAGGGGAGGGGAGGGATTTTAATGATTCCTTCTTTGTTTTAACTAGAGGAGATGGGGGAATTTTAATGATTTTTTTGTTGTTGGGGAGGGGAGGCAAGAATAATTTAACTATAATACCTTTGTGATAGTTTATTTACTTTTTTAGGAAAGAAGTTATAGTTCATCATTTCTTGTAATTATGCTTTTTGGCAGATGAAAAAAAAATGAATCTTAGTTTTCTTTCTTGTACCATGCGTGCTATCTTTTTTTTCCGTTTTTTTAAATGTGGACTTTTTAAAAGCATTTATATTACAACTTATCATTGTTTTTTGTTTTGCTTATTCATAAAAAATAATCATTCATCAGTACTAATTACAAATGAATGAGGTGTAAGTATTCTTTCTTGCCTCCTAAATGTCTTTGGCCGTGGGTCTAACCCAAAAAAAAAACAAAAAAAAAGGAAAAAAAAAAAGAAAAAAGAAAAGAAAAGACACCTTTCCAGTGCTCCATCATAATGAAGTTGAGCAACCATGACGTTAGCATATATATGACCACCCAAAGCTTATACTATGGGTCTGCAATGCTGGTGAAGGTAGTTTTTTAAAACTCAGATAATCATCTTGGTCTCATTCTTGTGTGAAGTTGTGAGCATCATGGCACTTGAGGTCCATAAGAGATTATTATTATCATACAAGTGATGAATAATGACAAACTCCAAGAAAAATAAAAATAGGCCATGATAATCAGCTTGTAATCCTAAGATTATGGGCAATAAAATTAATAAATTTCAAAAGACGTGATAAAAGCTGTGGATATCAATGAGAATAGAAAACCAAACAAGATATTTGACTGAGAAGCACAAATGAGGAAGGAAAATAATGGAGACAAATTTAGTGTTAGATGCCTAAACTCCACATGGAGCAGTGTGAGATGCTCTATGAGGTATTTAAGCTGCTCGTTTTTTTCTATTCCCCATCTCGCTTGAGTACTCATCAATTAGCATTAGAGCTTGTTTGTTGAAGGTTCCAAAAAGGGCTGCCTATGGAGGGTTTTGACCAGCAAGTAAGTTGAACTGGAAGTGCTGTAGGATGTATTTGTTGGGACGACAACACTCTAAGGGGGCCAATTGATTGAAACTAAGGTAGTTTGTGATGCCTATGCTTCACAAGGGGCAGCATGAGATGTTCTATGGAGCAATATGAGATTCCCCGTCCCACTTGAGTGCCTGGTAGAAAATGATTAGAAAATCACAGGTTCTTGATGAATAGCATATCATATGATCTCCAATTGGGTGTAATAGGTTGGTCACTCTTGAGTGCAAAGTGTTCGTTTGTTATGCAAAATATATGGCATAAATTTATAAGTCCTTGAGAGCTAGTTTGGTGATATAATCATTTGCTCACTTGTCAAGAATGGAAGAGATATAGCTATGCACCCTTCCAAAAGTGCAAAGGCCTAACCCTATTCAGCACGTAAATTAGCATTGTTTTTTAAAAGTTGGACCTACAGAGCTTTTGAAGCCTAGTCTAGAATCTACACTGCCAGTCCAATTTCACAGGAATTTGACGTTGTAGTGAGCTGAGAAATAATCAATATAGAAAAGGGGCAATCATCTGGAAAGAAGATGATGTTGTTCTTTGTGTTCTGACCAAATAGAAGCTATGATGGAAAAAAAAACGTATTGGGGACTTTATTTGACTTAAATAACTGCGAAATTGTCAGGATTCTTAAGTAGCGTGTTAAGGAATTAGGGGTTTATAATTGGAGCACAAGGCAAGGATTTTTAACGGTTCTTTCAGCTATTTGGTTTTCTCTGGGACAGTGTTTTGTACGGCATTGTGTTCCAGACTCATGGCTCTTTTGGAGAGCTTCCAACCATTCTGTTTCAAGTGTATGAGTTTCTTTCTTGCATGGATGTATTATTTCCTTTCTTTCTGGTTCATTTTGCTTCCTTTCGCAGCTCTAGAATAATTTATTTTCTAGCACTGCGTTGTTTACTTTCTAATATTTTATCCAAAAAGAATTTTTTAAAATAACTTCTATGCATATTTGACATCCAACCAAAGAAACCATTCTAACCTAAGATTCACCATAGTTTTGCGACGTGGTCTGAACTAAAGGTGGTTGGCTGGTGGGGGGATGGGGCAGTTTCTTAATGGGACTTTGAAACATCAACGTTTTCAGCGGTGAACAATTCAGCTGAGCAATTGATTTCTCAGCTTCAAGTTTCATTCGTACCCATGTAGCCTATTTACTGAGATCTAGGGTTTTGTTACAATAAAAAAAAATCTGGAATTTAAATTGTAATTATCAGATCTCATCAAATCTGATTCTAATCTCCTAAATTAAATAAAAGATAATGAGAAAATATATGAAATATCAACTAATAAACCAGACTAATTGAGACCCATCTTAAATGGGGCTTGGGCAATGGGCGCCTTGAGGCAAGTGGAGAGAAAAAGCCTACATAGGACTATTATTGAAATCAGTGCCTTATCTTAGCTCATGAGCGTAAAATTAATATAAGTCCGGGCCCAGTCAAAAGAAGTCCAGATTTGTTGGGTCCAGTTCTGTGTATCTATGTCATGCCTCCATTGCTTTACAAAAGGAGCATTATGGTGCTGAATTATACTTAACAGCATCCAACTAGGCTAATGTTGCTAATAAATTAAGTATTTAGAAATCAGTGCACGGGTTTACTTGTTGCTACCAATAATTAGGGGGTTTTCCTTGTCAACTAACCGGTGCTGAGAAACAAATCAAATTTCTTCTGCAATTAAATGTCAGAGCGGAATATTTAGCATGTTGTGTTTATATTTGGTATCATGTGATCCATGTCGTCAGCCTTATTTAGTCAGATAAGGTTTTTTGTTGTTGTTTGCTCCTTCCCTCCCCATATGAGCTTACTATTTTTTTCCTTACTCTCTTTTAAAAATCATGGTGATAAATTATAGAGCAGCACAAAATGTTAGAGGCTTGAAACTTACAGTTTTGTAGCGCATCTAAGTGCATTTTTTAATATTCCACATCCTTTTTTTTTTTTGCCAACGTAATATTTCACATTATAAATATGATAGAGAATGAAATATTACCAAATAATAATATTTCACATTCTAAAGTGCATTTTGCAATGACAACGAGATTGCTGCAGATATAAATGTTTATAAAAATTATCTTGACAACGTTTGAGTTACTTATATACTGAGTTTCCTTTGATAAAATCATCTTACACGGTTGAGTTTCCGAGTTGCTGCCAGAAATTGGCTTTTAACAATCAGGTAACTCATATCTTGAGTTTCCTTTGATAAAATCATCTTACACAGTTGATTTTCCGAGTGGCTGCCAGAAATTGGCTTTTAACAACAATTGAGTAACTCATATCCTGAGTTTCCTTTGATAAAATCATCTTACACAGTCTGCATGTGACTACACTGACATGGTTGCTGCTTTATAGCCATCTGGCCTTGATGGATCATACGATTAGATTCTGACAGCCCTCTAGATGTCTGCTTTGCCTGTCTGACTTGTATAGATATGTGATTTCTGATTTCTCATGGAAACCTCATTATTTTGATGTCCAAATATTTATCAAACTATGAGTGCTGAGTATTTCTTGCCATAGCTTTTTATATTTTTTTTCTCATTATAAATGAATACATCATTTTATGAAGTTCAGAAAAGTCTTTGGAATGTCGTGTCCTCTTTGTCTAGCCCAATTCACTGCCTCTTTGGCACGATACAAGGATAACCACTATAAGGAGGGGCGCAAGCCCATTGGATGCTTGACTTTTTGATCAACACTTGATATTTGGATCTAGTTAATTGGCATATCTTAATATCTTAAATGTATAGAAATCTTTGGGACATTACACCTTTGTGGGACTAAACTTGCATGCTTGTAGAATGCCAAAATTTTTACTTGGCAGAGTTGAATCAGTTGCTAGCTGTCGTGGCTGAAAGCAGTCTTTGAAGACTGTGGTGGTATAGCATCTCATTCATCTGAATATAGATGAGAGAAGAAAAAATATCTCTTCATTTAACAAAAACACGTGGCTTACGGACTGTCATCCACCCCCAAAGCTCATCTTCTTAGAAGATGTGATTTGTTTTATTGTCACTTGTGGTGCTTAAACATCGGTATATACGATGCGTACATATTGCAGTTTCTTTTGTGATTGGTGAGCATTTTCATATTATGTTATGGTTGACAGACAACTTGGTAATCCTACATGCTGTAGTTAGGTAAATATATTTGGAGTTGTTTGCTCACAAGACAAAGTTTCTCCTATGACATGGTAGATGCCTTCTGTTTTTGCGTCAGGTCTTGTGTTTTTATGTGCTAAGCTTGCTTGAGTTTCTATGTGGCTGAAATTTACTTTATGCTCAAATTTAGGCTCAATAATTTCAGCATTGTGGCACTAGATTTTTATTTTCAGATACCTTACCAGCAGCTGCTTGAATAGTTACGTGAAGAATTCTGAACTCAAATGAACTAATATTTTCTTAAGAGCATTTTCTGGAATTGAAATTAATATATATATTTTATTACATTTTTTTCTTAGTTCATTTTGACTGCACATGTGATAAGAAAGGATTTAAATAATAAATAAAATGTGTTGAAAATAGTGAATAATTTAGTCATTATTTATTTTTTTCGCAATTTATATTATGTCATTATTCTGTAGTTGTCATCTTCCTTTCTTTAAGGAATATCTATTAATAAAAAAGGTAGTTTGGATTTACCTAGATTTTATTTTTGTATAGAGGGATTTGATCAATCTGCTATGATATACTGTTCTAGTAAAAGGTACTAAGCATTTTCTATCAATAGTAGATGTTGAAATAAAATGTGAATCTCCTATCATTGCACAAGTTATTTAAGCCATGTTAACTATACGTTGGCTATGATTGAGTTCGGAATCTACAACAATGAACAAGGAATAATCAAACCAAACATTTGTCTCTTCCCATGATGGCATGATACTGAATGTAGCCCCATTATCCGTCACAAGTCTGAGGATTATCAACTATGACAAGGAGTGGTACCTATAGGGGAGGCTACTAAACCTGTTGTAATGGTACACTTGATGTGAAAAGACATCAAATTCTGGAATTATCAATTTTGTGGGAGTGGCTGCTGTGTGGCTGTGCATCCACCCTCAGTGAGGGTGGGTTTTTGTCCGCACTTAAGTGAGAATTGTGCACGCGTGAGTGCCGATAAATGGGATATTCAATCACTTGGGTACCACCTGCGTTGTTTTTCCATTTGATGTTGAGCCCAAAAAAATAATTTGAATGGACCTGATCATATGGCTGGTGATGTTTCTATACTTAGAAAGTTTGTTCCTAATTTTTAAAAGTTGCGTGTCCCTGTTGCTGATGGCTCTAATGCTTGAACGTGTGCCCTTTTACAGCAAGACACCAATTGAGAGGGAGACATCTAATACCAGAAATCCTAACGAATGGCTGTCTTGGAACCTTAACCCTCTGCAACCCTTACCTTTGCTACCTACACCTAATATGCAGAAACACATGACAACACCCAATCAATAAATCTGTTGCTTGTGGCAGGCTTTCTCCTAAGTTGTTGGCGTTTGTGCACAATGTAGAGGAGGAACTTCAAACAAATGTTTAGAAAGCTGCAAAGAAGCAGGAATGGAGTGAGGCAATTCAAGAAAAGTTAAGGGTCGTTCGGAAGAATCAAATATGGGAAGTTGTTGATCTTCCATCTGGAAAGACTACAAAAGGGCTTGAATCGGTATTCATGGAAAAAAAAAAAAAAAATTCTTGGTGGAAGTATCAATTGTCATAAACCAAGGTTGGTGGCTAAGGGTTTCAGACAAACCCATAGCATCATAGACTGTGAACTTCTGTGGTGAGGTTTAACACCATCAAACTTCTACTCTCTATGTTATCTGGCTTCGAGTAGCTATTACAACAACTAGTTGTTAATAACACTTAATGGCAATCTCAAGGAAGATTTTTACATGAAAATCCCACTGGGCTTGGAGGTTGAAGTATATGGCAATAAGTTATGCAAACTTAAGAAGTGTATATATGTACTCAAACACTCCTAGGATGTGTTTTTTTATAAATGTTGTCAAGATGATCATACTCTATTTGTCATATGTGGTTCAAATGAAAAACTAGCCATTCTAGTTGTATTTGTAGATGATACATGAGACAAGTAATGAGATTGGCAAACTGATACGAAATCTTGGAGCAGAGTTACACATTAAAAGCCTTGGCCAAATGAGGTATTTTCTGGGGATGGGGCATCGTACAAAATAAAGATGACGCATCTTGGAGAAAGCACATCATACATCTCCTTAAAGAGATTGAGGTCGTGTAAACTAGTTGACACATTAGAATAGGTCAGACTCCAGAAGGAAAGCCGATTGGTATGCATCAAGGGCTTGCAGGACGTCTAATTCATGACTAATAGAAGATCCAGTACTTGGTACTTGACAGTTGGGGGAGAAATTTAGTGCCATGGAGAAGCCAAAAAAAGAAGATAGAAACACCATTGATGTAGAATTGTGACCATTAGCACTTTGCAATTGCATATGTGAAGGAATACGGATGATGAGACTTCTCTAGGAATGGAGGCTAGTTGTGGAACTGCCACTGGTAGTGTTATGTATGTGACAGGGCCATCATCAGAATAACCAAAAATCTTGTACATCATGTTATAACAAGGCATGTGGAAATAGGTTGCCCTTTTATTGAGGAGAAGATCAACTCTGGTTTAATTGTATGTTGCTACCAGTGCCCAAGTTGCTGATCTGATGACTAACACTATTGCTCATGTTAAGTTTGAAGAATTGAGATAACAAGCAAGGAATGATAAACACATACTCTCCAGCCTGAGGGGCAGTGCTGAAAATAGTGACTGATTTAGTTATTATTTATTGTTTTACTGTTTATATTGTGTTATTATTCTTCTTTAGTTCTTATCATCCTTTATCACAGGGATATCCAAAGAAAAGAGAGAATTAATATTTAGTTATATTTTATTTTCAGCTCAAGGGATCTGATCAATATGCTATGATCAAAACCCTTCTTATAAAATGCACCAAGAATTTTCTGATCAATAAGAGACGTAATAAAATGTGAATCCCCTTTATTCCACCATCTGAATACTTGTCTTTCCTACTGTGATAGCTTGTTAAAGGTTTACACAATGGCTACTAATCTGAATTCCATCCAATTTATCACAGAAGATATAGAAATTGTAACAGAAGGCACATTATCCCCCCCCCCCCCCAAAAAAAAAAAAAAAAAAGGAAACAGAACCCACATTTGATGGTATCATTACTGCATGAAATTTACACAGGCAGGCGGTATGTTAGATGCTTAATTGTAACTACCATGCTTCATGATAGAACATCTCATACCAGTTGTTGAAGATTTGAACTATGAGTAGCAGTACTTTGCTTTCGTTGTCAGGGCCTGGTTGTTGACAGCTTGTTGTCAGACAACCAACCTTGATTGTTGACTGGCTTCGGCTTATGCAGCTGTAATCTGATACAGAAAATAGGTGATTAGCATGTGCAATTGTGAGAGGTGAAATTGGATGGACTCAAGCTGCATGTTCTATATTATCTGTTTGAGTGAGTACCCCAGTTTCATGGTTTTGGTCGGTGGTTCGTTGTGCTGAGACTGTGGCTGGCTTAGCTGGAGGCTGATTGGTGCATGTAAATCATACCCGTTGCTTATAGGGTATGAAGGATTGGATGTCCCATTTTCTTCGTTCATGCTTTGTGCTTCATAAACCTATGATTTAAAAATTCTATTCAGGCTTCTGAAGAAGAAATGAAACTCTTACCTTTTAAATGAACAACACTGGCCTAATACACTAACAAAACCTGATTGATGTGGTTCTCGTGAGTGCATGCTTGTTGATCATACATGCATTTCCTCTTGAGACATGCGTGTATATAATATGAAAAGATGTACAACAGTTCTTATCGTTATATCTGATATAATTCTTGATCAGATACCTTCTTTCTCAGTTCTGCATTTTCTTTTTGGATGATGTCTATCTTTTTGTAAAGTTGTACATTTTCTTCATGAACGAGATTTCCCTGCAATATCAGTAGAAGTTACTCAGAACCTGCAGAGAGGCCTTAGTTGGAACTTTGAAGGAACAATGGAAAATATCTAGAAACCTTTTGGTGTAGTTCTTTAATCTCGTCATTTAAAATTTGATCCTGCAGGGAAATGAATGTTCATGTGAGAGTCATGCTTAAAATAGATTTTGATTTGAATTGAGCTCTCATACCTTCCTCATGCGGACACCCTTCAAACTCATCTCTAGTTGGTTTTCCAGATTTTGTAGTTCTTTAATTCCCAAACCAGAAAGTTCTTCGCCCATCAGTTGCCTGCATTTGGCAAAAGAAAGTTATCAAAAGCTTTCCGGATTGTGATTGAGGGTGTTTGAAGGCTTAGAAATTATAGAAATTTCATGCATAGTTCTATTATTACTTCTGCAGTTGTGGTGTTGGAGCTCCACATTGGATATCTACAAGTAATTGTTATGTGTTTATGTGGCTTAGTTCGTCTTCCTTGCCAGCCAGTTTTTGAATGTGGATTTTCCATGCTTCCATAGGTGCTGGAGCTGCTGCATTTGTAATTTGTTATGGATGAGGAGGGACTAGACCTCCTGAGACCAAAGTTTGTTTCTAGTCTAAGCATGTAGCTTTTTAGGAGAATAGGTAAAAAAAAATTTATTTTTTTTTTTTGGGTACGTAGTAATGGTACATTTGAGGATAATTGCAAATTTTCAGTGAAAGAGGCATTCATCGGCTGATCCAAAGATTAGTCTTTTGGTTGCTTTCTTCTTGGAGTTCATTGTATTGCTCGAATGCCACAATGTGTATTTTCCTATTCTCATGTGACTATATTTTCTTTTTTTCTTTGTTCCTAAGTTCAGCTTTTAATGGCCGCTAAATCACTTTCATCACCTATCTAATAGATCATTTTATTATTAATTTTTTCTTGGCTTCTAATACAATCATGTGACAGTTGGGTGTTAAGCCTTTACCTGTGATAATCTTGCAAGTACTGTAGTTGTTGCCTCAGGCTTGCTACTTCTCTCTGCCAAAGCTAGCAAATACAGATGATCACATTAGATCATATGAAAATTAACAATTTTTAATTTAATTTCTAGTAGTGCGAAGAATTGTAAACTAGGAAGCTCCAATTCTAGCACTTGGCTAAGAACTTGTGTGATGCAGGGCTAAATTTCTTCATTAGATAGTGATGCAATTGATCACTCTGATCCATGTAGTTTCATTTAATGTTCATTTTCTCGGACATGTGTATCCTTCCTGCCTCCCCCACCACACGCGGGGGTGGGGCCCCCAGCAAATAAATAAATAAAAGTTGGCCCTAAGTACCCCGTGGAGCGCAATAGGATGATTGTTGGCAACCTTTGCATTCCCATGATTTAGGGCTGCACAATTTCAAAGGAGGATTCCACATTGGTGGAGTTGACACAATAGAACAGGTTCTTAGTATGTTAATATCCTTAAATTAGTATGTTGGATAATTTGGTGCACCAGGTTGAAAGATTCATCCTAAGTCGACCTCCTAATGAATGAGGAGTTTTTCTTAGGGTTAACCGGAAGGCTTAGTGCCTGACAGATATGGACTATTATGGGCTGGGCCCAGGTCCACTGAATTTGTCTAATCTATACAGTAAAATCCCAAACAGCCCCCCCCCCAAAAAGAAATTAAAAAAACTGCATTTCTGGGGAAGAATAGAAGAAAGGTTATAGCAGTTAACATTTTGTTTTAACTAATACTATTTTTAATTTTTATTTTGGTCTTAAATATAAAATTTCAATCTATTTTGTCTCTCATTTTTTTTTAATTTTTTTGAGAGTCTTTTTAATTATAATAATGGTAGTTTTAACCAAAACATTTGATTAATAAGAATATTTGAAGAAAAATAATATTTATTTATTATAAATAACTAATTTATATATTTTTTAATTTATTCAAATTAGTCAACTAGCTGATGACCGGATGTAGTATGTCTAAGACGCTTAATTATGCAGTGCAAGTATTGTTACTTTTCAATGTGAGGTATGCTGGATATCCAAATATACAAGAAATTCTTATCCCTCAAACAAACACATACCTTCCAAGCCATCGCTGTCATCCATCGTGTGACTTTTAGCGACCTTGCCGTGTCCGACAGTTGGGGTATGGATTTATTGCTGATTATAGAATATCAATTATAGGAAATCAAGTCCCAAAGTTCTCAAACTAGTGTCCCGCTCAGTTTTGAGCATCAAAATTGTGTGTCTGTGTCTGTGTCTGTGTGTGATCCAGACGTGCAAAATATTCAATGAAGCAAAAGGCAATGCCTTGTTTCGCTTTTAAAGCTATTCAAAGCAACATGGAATTGGAGCTTGATTCCTATTGGAAACCAGACTCATCGAACATGAGGCGAGAGGCCCTATCAATGATGAGCTTTTCAACTTGCCACTTCCTTCAATCATTCGTTGGAGCACTTCCCTCAAGAAGGTGGCATTATCCATTCTAGAATTTGCTCTGTTTACCTTAGATCTACCCAAAAATTTCTGGAGGGATTCTATTTTAAATGCCATGGATACTATCAATTATCAATAGAATAAATCTTGGGCCTGGCAAACTCAAGGCACTCAAGCCATAATTTCATTCCGTGAATTTCATTTGCCTCCTGGTCACTACCCTATTCATGTGCTAGACATGGAAAGGAGAAATGGAAAAACAAAATGAGAAAGAAATGTTATGATGAGCAGCTCACATCTGAAGCACAGGACAAGAATTCCGAACAAAATCCAAGAAGCACTGAATTGCTATAAATGCAGAGAATCAATCATGCAGGAGATGAGGAAATAGTGAGATAAGACCTAATGGTTTATTCTTGAAGGAAGAAGAATAGTGAGATATGAGGTAATGCTTCTCCAGGGTAGATTTCCCATCATGTCCAAGGAATGATAGTCAAGGAAATCCAAGTAGGGAATATTGATTGAAGATGAAAGGATTGCTCAAGAAAAATGATAAGGTCTCTTTATTGGTTAAAGCAATTTCCAAGGAATTGGTTTGATAAATTCTATAAAATATGGGTCTCATTCAACGTATGATTGCATGAAAGGTATAGGGCTTGGTTCAAGAAAGAGGAGCATGAAGGATGTTGTCTTTTGAAATACAAGACCAGTTGAACGTAAGAGCCTCCTTCAGCTTTGTCTCCAAATGCCAATTTTCTTTTCCCTTTTGTTCTCTAAATTGTTCACATTGTAAACATTCCTCTTCCTTTACCCAAAAAAAAAACACTTAAATTGTCTCCATTGTAATAAAATTTTCCAGAATGCGTGGGGGATACACCATACACTCATGCATGCTTCTATTGCCAATTACACATTATTCGTATATGAACTATTGGATTAAAGATCGTTACAACATCAATCCTTATACATAAAGTGCTTAAATGATAATTCACTTGTACGTTCTCTTAAACCATACAGGTAAGCTAGCTTGATGATATAGAAGAGTGGCGCATGAGTTGCGTTACCTTGACTTCTGAAGCAGGATTCATAAGCATCAGATGTTCCTCCTTAAGCTTGTTGTATCGCTCAATAGCAGATTTCATGCTGCAACCAACAGATATGAGATGTATATCAACTTCAATTAATATGCCAATTCTACCTTATAGTCAAAGCACATTGACATCATGCAGCATTGTTTACAAATTTTATTAATAGAGAAGAGTTTGATTGATTCTCAATTTTATCTAACATCAAGTTTAATCAACAGATATGATTAAAATTTTCTTCTTCAGCTGAATATGGAGGGCATAAGACAATGGAGGGTTTTCGTTCCCATAGCCTAGCAATTCAAAGTTTCTCTTTAAACTTGTCAAGGGCATGCTCTTCCTAAATGCATCACTATGTTCAACAAAGTTGACCACCCATTAAAGAAACAGCCCTTGAGGATTCAGGGATATTCAGAGTCCTCCATCAGTTCCCTATTAAACTCTTGTATTATAGCCATCCGTGTCCTATTAAACTCCTGTCATTTTCTTTGTTTCCTCATTATTCTGTTCCCACCAACTATGGCCACGGTGTCTGCTGACCTCAAAGATGATGGGATGTATTCTTTGAAAGACATACATTCTTTTTATCCTAAAATGTAACTCGCTTTTAATTATTTTACACAAATTAAAGAAAGTGATTAAAACTAGTATAAATTATCAAAAATTATCACTACTTTCTAGTATTGTCCTCCAATTGAAATCAACCTACGTGAATTATCTATAATTTCTTTCTTATACCATCGCTATCTACAAGACAAGAAATATGGGCAATATGGGCATTTGTGGCGAAAAAGTTAATGCTATTGATTTTCTACAAAGTAACTTATATTTAAACCATTAAAACCTTCTACTATGTGATTGAAGTACATGATTTGTCAACAATTTTCACTCAACCTTACATTACTCCTGCTTGCATTCATTAACATCAACGCATCATCTGCAGCAACATCAATCCCATGATCCACCCCTCCCCACTTTAAGCAAAGTTAAACCTCATCGTTCCTCAACATCACTACTTCCCAAGTATCTCCTTTAAAATCTCCCATGTTTTCTCATGCTTCAGATGAAGAAATGCTTCATGAGCCATGATCAAAATGCATTTTTGTCACTTCACATATTCTCAAAACTTGTAATTTTTTTTTTTGTAGCTTTTCTTTCCTCAAAGCAGCAACCTATGAATGTCAGCATCAGATTATTATGATCTGATCCCATAGGCCCTAAGTCAACAGAACTTCACTATAATGAATTTCTGCATGATTTGACCGTGCTTGTGAGATCTTTGACCAATCTAATTACAAGCACACATGTGAATATCAGTTACGTCAACGCAAATTTACAGAATAATTAGAATTTGAAATACAAATTCATGAAATGATCATCATCATTTCACCACTCCAGACAGAGGTAGATAAATCTTACTTAAAAGTCCACGTGTGTATATCAGTACTCACAAAGGTTTGTGTTTCTCTTTATTTTGACGTGTACTTTTGTCAGGCAAAATCTCAATCTTGATTAATACGCAAGAAAATGAAAATATCAATATTTCAATTAAACTATAAGTTTTACATTCATCATTGACATGAAATTCACATGTTTTTTGTAACCAAAGAAAATTTCTCATTTCATCATGGATCAATACACGATTTTGATATTTTTTATTTTTAGAAGGCCAAAACTCAAAAGACTGATCATTATCATGTTGGAAGAACTATTCTTATTTAGTCTATTGATAATACTTGAATTTTTCTTTGTTATTATTACCATACACCAAGCGTGCGTCAATGCAATATGTAAAATGAAGTTTGAAATGAAATTCAAGGTCTTTTGATTCTTTAATATATGTAAATCTGTGTTGAGGCGCGAGCAGATGAGCCATGACATCCATTTGATTTTTTGTGTGTGAGAAAGTGAGCAGCATTACTTATCTTTTACAAAATAATAAAATTATTTTCTCTAAGAAAACAGAGAAAATAATAATTTTTCAATATTAAAGATCGTTCAGTTCATTATTTAATTAGTTGCGATATTCATTCAATTTAATTAGAAACTTTTTCATATATATATATATATATATATATATCTTGAAAATGATACATCGTCATCACACACACACACGGCAGCTTGCACACAATACTTAATATTTATTTTCTGTAAATTTTTCGACCATGGAATTTATTTATTTTTGTAAATTACCCTATGACTAAAACGTAAAAGAGTATTTGTTACAATATGCATTATATAGTTACTTCAAAATCAAATTGTTGGTGTCAATTTAAAAGAAAATATCAATTTTGAACACAATAATCAATCCAGTTTAAGACGAAGTATACAAATAGACTTGACTATATCTTTTCATCTTAAAAGTCAGATGACATCACTACTATATAAAAGTATAGTTGTGGTGCTTATTTCTGTTTAATTTTAACTTTGTAGAATTTTAGCATCTAGAAAACACGAGGTACAACTTGCTTTTTATTTTTAAAAAATAAATAAGTTGCAGCGTTTTGTTGTCAAAGCACTACAGCTTACAATTTTGAGCATTCTCAATCAAATTTGTGAGGAACTACACTCAACACCATATCTCTTGCTAACTACAAATATTCTTTTATTAAAAATAATCTTGTTCGAGATACCATTAGACACTAAATGTGAGCATCTCTCCATCTAAGGCTCGAATTTTGGTTCGTCACATTGTGAGATATTAGTCCCTTCTGCTAGACCTGACCTCTTGGTAACTCAACACTATCTGTGTACCTGTCACTTTCTACTCTCTCACACACTTGATCCCAACAATCTCCATGCACATGTGAATGATCATAATATAGTCAAACAGCTATGCTCCCCTTTTGGTTATTGACCACCCACTTCTTATCATTGATCCTTTTGATATAATTAAGTGTGTATATCTCTATCTCCAAGTATGTCTAACCACTAGGCATGCATGAACATAAGCTCAGCTCATTTGAGTAGTCATTGCATGCTAAATACTTAAAATTTAGGTATTGTCGAGTTCTAAATGAAAATAGTTTCTTTTTGTAACATGGTGCTCCTTTGGTTCTAAATCTATGATCTATTTTGTAGTGTAAATTATACTATAAAATGAGTCTTATATTTAGGATCGGATGAGTATTTTAATCTAAAATTTTATTGAAAGGACATTGAATCTCTTTTCTACTTCACTCAACCACTTTTAGTTGTTAAACCGTGCATTTATTCTAATATTTCTATTGAGGTTCAAGGAAGATTCAAATATTAAGGATATTCACTAGACCTCTGCCCAACATTCTTTATCTAATATTCTTTATCAGTCAAAAAATTGATTTAGAAAAAAATTAAAAAGGTTGAAACTAATTATTAATATATATAGTTGATATTCCCCAACTCTAATTTTCAAATAATATTGGATAACTTCATACTATATCAAACAGAGATCGTAAGATGATAGGGGGAGTAGGATGTGATTTTTTGAATATGATGTTTGTCTTCATGTCAGAAAACAATACAAAAACTATTGTCACATAGTATTGTATGATGCGACTAGAATTTCTATTAAAAGTAATGTTTGAACTTTTATAATTAAAGAAGCAAGCATTAACGGCTTGAAGCAACATCACAAGACCTTTCATTTATAAAAGGAGCTTACATGCAACTAGTTAAAAGTAATGTTTGAATTCTGTCATCTAATACAATGACAGTGATGGTTAAATTAAACTTAACCGCTACTAAAGATTAGCGGTAGTTTTGCACTTAACCATCATGATAATCATACTAGGAGTAACTCCTCAAGTCTTGGGGCTCCTATATATAGCACCAATAGCAGCAATTACTCTCAGCTACCACTTTAGTACTATAGCAGCAGTTAGGTGTTTAACTGTCACTAAAGTTGTTAAGGGGCCTGTTTGAAATAACTTATAAGTAGCTTTTCAATCATGATTTATAGAATACGAAATAAATATGTTAGAAGAATTTTGTCTCGACTTACGTAAAATGTGCTTATTAGTGATTTTAATTATAATGGCAAACAGGGCCTAAAGTGTTTTAACAACAATTTGGCTGTAGTTGCTATCAAAAGACGTCCTACATATTTCGCGCCGGCTTTGTTAAAGCTTATTAACAGCAATTTACTGTAATTAATTAATTGCTGCTAAAACAAGTGTTTTTCTAGTTTTAGGTCCTTCGGTGTTGTAGTATATGATCGATTGAGAAAAATAACTAATCTCTTATATCTCTTGATTTCTATCGGCACTGTGCTTCATGGGCATGCATGTGTTGTCATGATAAATGATTTGGGTGAAGGAGATCAATATTGTGTATTATTCAACGGAATTTAATTCTGGTGCAACTTTCACAAATTCAAGAATATGTGTATGTATTAATCATCACCAATAATAAAGCTAAAAACTATGCGTCCCCTTTGATGTCAAAAAGAAGAAAAGAACTAAGAAAGTATATGCCTATAATAATTAAGGTATTAGTTTTCTGACCACTCAAAAAGAGGTATATTAGCCAGTTTTCTGACACTGATGGCCCTTTGTAGCTTTTATAACTTTATATGAATGCTAGGCTAAAAAGAACAAGAGTTACTGTGCAGCTGATCAGTCACGTCCAAAACCAAAAAGATTGCTTGAAGTGAGATGATGATTTTCATTTATGAAATAGGTCGGTTTCAGCAGTAGTTTAAGGTTTCTCTTTCTAGTACGATCGCTAAAAGAATATCAAAGGAAGCAAAAGGTATCTCTAGATGTTCGTGCTCAAGTTTTAATCTACGAAGCCTTAAATATTTTTCAATACGCATGCGTGTTTAGTTCAGTTCAGCCATATACGAATAACTTCCGACATCACAAAGCATATTACTTTTGAAGCTGAATGATGATAATAGATATATATATCTGTATATATATTGAACGATGAGAAGCCCAGTAACTAGGCACACACATATATGAACCCTAAATTAATTTACTATAGATTCTAAATTTTCATAACTCGAAGCTGTTTTAAAATAGATGTTTCCACTTAAACTTACTGTTGACACCTAAATAAAAGGATGAAGAAGGTGAGAACAAGGTCTCTCTCTATCTATCTCTATCTCTCTCTCTCTAGATATATATTATAATACTAATAATAATAATTGAAGCAAAACAAGGCAAAGAAAAAAGGAAGAAATAAACAAGAAAAAGTGGAGGCATATGTAAAGATCAAAAGCGAAAAAACAGAGAGAGAATCTGGAAATGAGGTTTGGTAGGAACAAAAGGATAGTGTGGAAAATGAAATTACCTGGTACTTGCAAAGTCATAAAGCTTGCCGGTGCTGGAGAAGACAATCAATCCAACTTCGGCATCACAAAGAACTGATAGCTCTCTGGCTTTCTTCAGCAATCCATTTCTTCTCTTTGAGAAAGTCACTTGCCTGCTCGTCGAATTCTCGATCCTTCGAATCGCAATCTTCCCTCTTCCCATGATATGTGTGTGTATATAGATCTCCTTCCTCCTAGGGTTTGACCTGCCAGATCACCACCAAAAACCACCTCTCAATTCCCACAAATATGAAATACCCGTCGGAAAATAGAGCCGATCGGCCATCTCTTCGGAGTTTGGAGAAGATTGATATGAAATTTGAATAATACTCAAAAAGATGAATGAAGGTGATGAACTACCGGAAATTGCACAGTTCAGTGAAGGGGGGGAGAGAGAGAGAGAAGCTGGAGAAGAAACAAAAGGTAGAAGAAGAAGAAGAAGAAGAAGAAGATGTTCCTAAAGAACCAAACCTTGTTATATGATGCGGATTTCTGATTTCTATACTTTATATGGAAAGTTAAGGCTGGTTTTAGTGCAAAGCTTACAACTAACTACCCTCTTCTTTGGGCAAAACCTTGAAGCGGTTTTGCGGAGAACCAAAACCACTTTTCATTTTAAGAGAGTCTCGGTCTAGTCCACGCGCCCCATCATCGATTTGTGTACATGTCACAGAAGACAGAGCTCAGAGGAGCACAGACCAGTATAACAAAATCAGAGAAGATTCCTGGGACACGTTTCGCTCAGAGCTTAGCGCGTTGAGGAGAGTGAATAACTGCGAGTCCGGAAACCTGATTCCTCGGAGGGTTTCCTAGTTTAGGAATCGTGGGGACAGTACTGTGACGTATGGCAGAGTGACACGTAAGCATCGAAAATCGAGGGGCGCATGTACTTTTCCGCCTTTGAGTCTCCGGAAAAGTGGCGAAATGGCCATTGACTCTCAGTACTTTCCATTAATGACAATTGTGTCCAATGCAAGTATGTAAGGTTTTGGAGAATGAGCGTCAGACGCTGATAAGGGAATATAATCACAAGATCTCTTAACAAATTAAGTAAACAGCATAGATATGTTGCCATTTTTCATATCAAAATTTATCATTGCATATAACTTATTTATAATAAGATATTTTATGATTATTTTTTTTTCCTAAAATCATATAGTAATTCTCCTGAAAAATTTTGTATATAATCCATTTGGTTTCTAAGGGAATCTCATATATATTCATGCGGGTTGATAAGGGAGGAAGAAAAAAGATACTACCTCTGGTCATAATTATAAGAGCTATTTGACTAATTTGAAGATATTAAAGAAAAAAGTTAAGTTAGTCATTTATAATAAATAGGTATTTTTTTTCTAAAATATTCTTACTAATCAAATATATTAGCTAGAATTATTATTGTTAGAATGACGACCTTCGAAAAAAATACATAAATATAATAGACAAAATGAATTGGGATCTTATATTTAAAACTAAAATAAAAATCAAACATGGTCTTATATTAAGGACTAGAGGTAGTAATTTTACTTTGTCTTGTTTGGTTTAGAAGGAGAAGGGGAGGAAAAATGATTTTATATAGACAACTATATCCTCATTCTATTTAATTAAGTTTGTTTTCGTACTGTTATATAAATGTTTAACTAATAAACTATAATTATAGATATTTTTTAAATATATAAAATTTTAATTGTATATGCTGGCAAAGATTATAATTATATAATTATCTACTTGCTCTATTTCGATTCTAAATTCATTCCCTCTGTGAAATCAACTTATCATTATACCACCTCCGATTCTTGATATAAGAGTTCATTTGAATTTTATTTTAATCCTAAATATAAGATCCTAATCTATTTTGTTTTTCATATTTATTTATTTTTTTCAAAGCAATCATCATAATAATAATAGTTTTAGTCAATACACTTTATTAGTAAGGATATTTTAGAAAAAAATATTTATTTATTACAAATAATCTACATAACTAATTTTTATATTAACAACAGGAGATAATATGTGACTATTATGGACATCTTCTTGCTTTGTAAGATCCTAGGGAGGCACCACGGGGGGGAAGAAGACAAGTGAATGGCTATTAATGTGCTTCCTTATTTCGTCAGCTTTTTAAAAATAGAAATATGCAATTATTCAGCCGCCATTAGAAAAGGCTCCCAAAAAGTAACCTCTTGGTGATGGCTGAAAAATGAATCATGACATTTTTCTCGTGTAGTTAGGTATGTAAAGCTAAAGAATCCAAAATAATTTAGTAAACAATGGCATTAATTAATATTTATCACATAGATTTTGATTACATAAAAATTATATTTGAGCATTATTAATACTTTTAAAATTCACAAAACAATTTATTTCAAATTGAACTTTACATATATTTTGGATAATGTTTCCTATTAGCACTTTTTAGTAAGCATAAAAAAAAAATCTGTCCCCATAAATTATCATACATATTTATTACAAATTTTTCGCATATATTTAATAATTGCAAAATTAATGTTAGTCAATATTAATGAAAATCTTCAACAAAATCTCAGTTAATATATTATTGAAACCACCCCTGTAAGAACACATTTTTATTGTTGTTTGTAACAGGTACTCCGATTCATGAATCAATCTATAATTTCCGCAAAATATATTAACAAAGAAAGCTGTGAAGACTGAAGAGTACATATCTACGCTAACTTTAAATTCAACTTAAATGCAAATTCAGGAGTTATTTTAGTCTTAAATATATGAGCTAGTTAGTAAATATGGTTTTGAATAGTCCTCCTGTTCCATTTATAAGCTTCAAATTCGAAGAGGGGTGTGATCCATTTTATAAACTTCAATTTAAGGTTTATCTTAACATTTAATGTATTTTTTTTTAATTTTGCTCTTAATTATTGATTCTCTCTCATTTGTCATATTCTATCTTATCATATTTTCCTACATAATATTTTTCATCATTTTTCTCATTTATTATAAGGACATATTTGAAAACAAAAATATATTTTTAACATATTTACTTTTAACTAATTTTAATTAATTATTCGTTATCTGTGAATTAGTTATTTGAAGCTTATAATAAGGAACAAAAGGTATATAAGATATCAATTCACTTTGTTTCTCAAATTTATAATTTTTTCCTAAAATATCCCTATTAATTGCACATGTTAAGAAATTTTATCATTAAGAGGTAATTTCAAAGCAAGTTATTAAAAATAATATTTGGAAAAAGCAATACATTTCTTATAAATAACCATTTTAATTAATTTCTTTAATGTATTAGCAAAGTAGTTATCTTCTATATACATTTAGAACTGGAGAGAGTACGTTCTTATAAAGAAAACTTCTTACAATGGCATATATGCAGACAAAAGCAAGCATACAAGTAGTGAATATCATGGCTTGACAGTTTCAATGTGAAACATTATATTACGGAATGCTGCTATATATTCAAACAAGTTTTGCAGGAGTGGCTTTCAAGCTAAGTTATTTTGCCTTATATATGATCATTGTTCAATAATAATGTGCAAATATAGAGATAGATGTGTAAACATAAACTATATATATACATGGAAAAGCCATATATACATGTTTCCACCATCAACCAAATCCATCAGAAACATTATTTGAGAAAAGCATATTGTAATTGAATATATAAGAAATTTTACAATGTCTTAATAACAAGCACATAGAACATGTAACGGATTTCTATCCACAAGAGGACAATAAGAGATTGAGTAATCCTTTAGATTAAAGGATTAGGATATGTTTATATAAATGAGCCATGTACTCCTCCGGTCCTTAATATAAGATCTAATTGTTGAGTTGGTTTTGGTACTAAATATAATACCCATTTTTCATATTTATCAATTTTTTCTAAATTACCCCTATGGATACTCCTTTAACCATAATCAAGTAGAAAAGGAAGAGGGAGTAATAAGAAATATGATTATGACATTTTAGGAAAAACATGTCATTTTCTTATAATTAACTAATTTACCTAACTTTCTTAATCTAATCAAATTAGTTAAATGGGTCTTATATTAAGGATCGGAGGAGTATATATTAATCTCAATATTATATAGATATGAATATCTAAAAATATACAATAATCGTACTAAGCAATATTATATTTTATTTAAACTTTTTTTATTATTACTAATATATATAAATGACTGCTTACTTTCAGATTATGTAATAATTTTTCAATTCGTATAATGCAAGGTCGATAGCGATTGGGAAAAATAAACGTGGAGATTAAATCAAGAGACTTTGCCTTTGTAGGAGTAAAGTAAGATACGAGAAATTTTTTAGGGACCATCTAGACTTTATTTTTGGTTTTCTTAAGTCCAACTTGCCATTAATTTACTCTACCAATTAGCGAAATTCGAAGTGATATGATGTGAGATCTTATGAAAATGGTTTAATTTGTCATCTTATTCATCGTAGTGCGTAGATAACGATAAGAAGAAAAAAAAGTTACAAATTAAATATCTTGAATGTCGTACAAAATCCGAGATTCAATCTGGTGTTTTGTGTGTAAGAGTAACTTTATTATTAGAAGTTTGATCTTTTAAGTAGCTAGCTAATTAAGCTCTTTCATTATGTTACTATATATACACACACTTTGAAATTCTCACTATATACAGGGTATATTGGTAAAAGATCCCAACACACACACACACACACAAAACAATGGAAAAGCTCAAATCTCTTCAAAAGTTAACTTCGTCTCATATTTATTATACATCAACTTAATCGAAAATTCAGTGTTCAACTAAATTCAAATATTTACTCGACCAATATGGTTGGCTGTCCCTAATATATTATCTATAGGAGTTAGAGCCTGTTTGGTTAAAATAGGCTTATTTAAGCTCTCACTGCTTAACCAAACAGGCACTTATATATTTGAAGAATTCCGATCAATTTTTATCAACTGATTTTTTCCCAATCTATCCTCCCATCCTCTTCCCAAAATCTCTCCCCAAATGATTATATGTAGTAATATTTATTAAATTCATACATTTTGGATAATTATACATCCACAAGTGATTTTAATAAATAAAAACCAAACATTATCATCATCACCGATTACCTAACATTACTAGCAAGTGTCACTTATAAAATTTATGATGATTTAAAATCACAGTTATTCACCGTTAATCTAAGTAGACACTTAGTTAGGATTGGATTTTGTCATAAATATAATACCAAAATTATATATATCATATTTATCATTTTTTTAAAACTAATTTATTTGACTTGTAAAAGACTGCCTAATCTAATAGGTAAAAGTATACATTTAATCCCCTAACTTTAAAGTATATTTTGAATATCTTAACTCTAAAATTGTTACTCTGAGATGATAGTATTTTGTAACAATTATTAAGCCTAATAAATTAACATTTGAGAATGTTTTATCAACATTCAATATCTTATAAATTAGTTTAAATAGCTATTATATTAAAGACATTATCAAGAATATATATGTATATATATTATATAACATCTGATAATAATAACCTTGGGTTTTATTTATTTGTCATTGCTTTGGCACTGGGCCAATTTTAAGTCATCCCTAGGATGTCTATGAAAACCATGCGAGATTAAGTTGAGATAGCAAATAAATGAATCTATTTAACATCACATCGTAAAGCAAAACCTTAGTGTAATAAATTTATGCGTTTTTCTTTTCACTTGTATACATCTTCAACCCAACTTCATTTGGTACGTAATTTTTTTCCTTTTATCTCTCAGAGATCAAAATTCTTCTACTCGACTCAACCATCATTAACTTTTTTTTTTTCACTTGGTCAATTTTAAAAGCATTCTAAATCAAACCAAGTAATTCATTCGTTGGTTCACGGATGTCAAGGAGGCAATCCAATTTGAAAGCCGTACGTATTTCTTTGGTGTGAACAAAAATTAGTTCCACGCGAGTTAAAACTTGCCTATCACTAACAATTTTTAAAAGATAACTTTGTATCTATCAAAAGCATAAAAAAAATTTAAAAAAAAGAAGAAGAACGAATTACGACTTGGGTTTTGGACTGATATTTTTTGTTTTGGTTGAGAATTTGGATCAATTTGGTAGATTACTGGTTTTATATGGTCGAGCATTTATCTAGAGATGTGACTGAATTCACGTGTGTGGTTCCAATGAATGATTCAAAGGAGGATAATGGTACAGTTAGAGCTGTCATATTCTTTTGTTTTTTTAGCTTTAATAATTTATATGTTTTCTTGAGATTTAGGGCTATTAATAAAGGTTGACCATGTCAAGCGAAAATAACAACGAGCATTGTTCTTCACTATTGAAGGGTTTGTATAGGGATGATATGTTTGGCGACTTGTCTTTGTACGTATAGTTGATTTCGTGCTTTAATTTGCTGCCCAAAAACAGGAAGAAATAAAAACAATGATGATTGTTCTATTTTTTTTTTATGGTATTGAAATTGATTCAGACCTGCTGTAATTTGACTAGTGAATTGGTGAATTAGTCCGTTGGTCCATCTGATTAAAAGTTTTTGATGGGTCAATTAGGTTGGATTCTTTATTTTCTACCTCTTTCTAAGCTCAAGACAATGTTGTTTTTCAGTTAAAAAGATAATAGCTTGTCAAATATATATTTTGGGAACTTTGCTTTGTTGGATTATGTGTAATATATACGTGAATGAATGTTATATTTACTCAGATTATATGTAAATATTTTTTCATATTTTAATTAAAGTATGATATTTTAATCATGATTGAATTGATCCTTATTTAATTATGGTTAAACCAAGATCTAGAACTACTCTTTCGACTGATCTAATTTCAGTTAGGAAAGTTATTCCCATGGATAAGTATGAATTATCCTCCTGAACTTAAGCTATTGGTCTTATTAGGTTAACACAAAATTAGCCTATTTTATATGAATTTGGAAGAATCAAACCAACCCTAATCTTATTTATACAAAGTTCAAAGTCCAAAGTTTGGTATAAAATTTATTAATTTTTTAACTATTCAATTCCTTATCTCTTTGGTTAAGGAGCTGGCCAGTTTATCAAACTGACAATGAAAGTCCGACAAATTCCGTAAAAGGTGAAGCACCCCCACCAACTGTTCGGACTATTTATAAACAATGTTTCCTATCTTTCGCATTCAATAAGGTTTCCAAAACAGGAAATTTATTATTTCCCTCCCACCAACTCTCAAATGAATATTTCAACTTTGAAATCAATTGTATTTATGTTTTTACATTTAAAATTATTAATTGTTGATATCAAGGGAGGTGATGATAGGAAACTACTCGTTCAATCTTTAATATAAGACCTAATTATTTTGTTTATCTTAGTTCTAAATATAAGACTTATTTTTTATATTTATTATTTTTTTTCCTAAAATTGATTTCAACTATGATCAAGTAAGAGAGGGAGAAAATATTAAGAAATATGATTATGGTGTTTTAAGAAAAACATATGTTATATTTCTTATAATTTATTAACTTACCTAATTTTCTTAATCTAATTAAATTAATTAAGTAGGTTTTATATTAAGGATTGAAAGAGTAATTAACTACACATGTTACGTTTTCTTAATAGTAATTTTAATTGAGTTGAATTTAATGGCGGCTTTTTATTATAATTATCAGAACAAATATATAGTTCAAAAATACGGTTATAATATTCCTAATTATTTCCTTCAGTCCCTAATATAAGATCATTTTTGTAGTGTAAATTACACTAAAAGAAAGTCTTATATTTAGGACCGGAGGAGTATATTTATAACATGGTATATACAGTTTTGAATAAAACCGCAGATTATACTAATTAGAAATAATGTGTGTGTGTAAAAGATCGACATTTTCCAAGTGTTTCTCTGATGGAAAAATAATATATCATCACCACCATTAGCGCTGTAATATGACTAATACAGCTATCCTTGTCAGGTCGGACAACAATGTAAGATTCTTTTAACTTACTATTAAAACGTAAAATACCAAACATTTAACAATAAAAGTTGGTCTAATTAAGAAAAACGTGTCTTGCTTATCATTTATGTGAACTCAAATTTTGCCATTGATGTGAAATTTTTTATTGACGGGTAATTTGTAAATACTTTTATAGGTGTCTTAACATATCTCCTGGTCTTGATGTCAAAATTTAATTTATCTAACTTTTTTATCGTAAAATACTAAATATTCAATTGGACAAAAACATAAAATAAATAAAACCTACAATGGACACAAGATATTTCTTTTTTGAGACTTCCCAATATATGTCAAATAGAAAAAGGCATAAAGTTTTCGAATCTGACAGGGAATGCGGATCAAAGACAACATAAGATAAAATGACGGTGTGAGAAGAAAACAAAGTTAATTGATTTTTACAATACAAATAAATCAGTCAGTAATCTAATAACAATAATATAATATATTTGTTAACATAAGTGGAGTGTGACCCAATGCAAATTGGAACAAATTAAAATGGCTGGGTAGGGCCCCATGCCATGTGATAAAGATATTGCATATCAAATCAATTAAATTTTCTTTCTTTGAACCAAAGATTCCAAAGGTTAATAAACTACTAATAATAATAGTAATAATAATAAAAGTAAATATGGTCTCTCATTAGGAATGAATTTTTTTTTTCAAAAATAGAAAGTTGGGTATAATGTCCCCAACAAGAGCCTATATATCCAAGTGTCAATCATCAACAAATGATGGGTCTAATCAGAATGGGAGAATCTTAGCCAAAACTTTCAATCTTTTAATGTTACATCCTGAATAATAACCCGTAAGATAACATGTTTTATTTTAAATATTAATTTTCTCCACCTAAATTAACTATAAAATTTTATAACTAATTAATCAAACTCTTCTATCTCATGACTTTTATTGAGGATACTATTTAATTTTTATAAGAAATAAATAATTTTAACTAATTTTATTAACTTATATGCTTATAATAGAAAGGACTGAAAGGAATATGTATTATATAATTTCATGAAGGACCCAAAATTTTTGAAGATTTTGTCCCATATATATACAGATAAAATAAAATTCTTGATATTTAAATCTGTCTCAATTACCGATTTGGTTCCTAAAATTTAATTTTTTCTTTATAACCATACGTAATTAGTCCTTATGGTTTTATATAATGTTATTTTTTATTCAAGCCATAAGGATTAATTAGGGATTTGAATGATAAAAATTAAACTCCATGGAGCAAATCGGTATAATTGAGGCAAACTTAATTAGGGAGAAAAAATTCATTATTTATATATGCTTTTTTTAAAATAAAAAAAAAGTATTGACTCCTCTTGTACATAAATCCTGATGCCACACACCCTTTAGGTCTAATAGATGATGGAGGTGCAAAAGGACATCTCCTAATTTAATAACTTATCTTCTAAGTCTAACCCCAGCAGAATATACCTTTTATAATACAGCCACTCTTGCCAGCTTTTGTCTCTTTTGATTTATTAATTAATAGAAAAAATAGAGATGCATTTAATAATAACTCTTGAATATTTGTGTAATTTCCATGAAACACAAACAAGATGTGCCTCCGACATTTATAGGATTTGTTTTGAATTCAATAATAAAAACCACGTCATTTGACAGTTTTTTTAAAACTAATAGAAAAAATGTATTTGAATGATTATAAATTTTCTAATAAAATAGATTTATTTTTTCCATTTAAACGCAAATAAAATGTGCCTCTGGCAGTATACAAGACTCCTCCTATTCGATATGTAACACCTATTCTATAGTGTAATTTACATTATAAAATAAGATTTTCATTTACAACCAGAGGGAGTACTTCCAACTGTTAGTTAGTTGTTGTTTTCCAGTTTATCCAAAAAAAAGAGGGAATACTTTCTAAGCTGTGTTTTGTATTCAATATTTACAATTTAATAGGTTTTTAAGGTGAGGGCCATTAAGGCTTGTGCGGCATCACAATTATAAGCAGTTATAAGCATATTTTACATAAATTGAGACAAAAGGTTTTTTTTTATATATTTACTTTATATTTCATAAATTATGATGGAATAGTTATTTATGAGTCAATCCCAACGCACTCTAACTTGCTTCAACAACTTTTGACATAAGATAGGCTGTGGGTTTGGTTCTACTCCTCCAATCCTTCATATAAGACCCATTTAACTAATTTGATTAGATTAAGAATATTAGATAAGTTAGTTAATTATAAGAAATGTGACACGTTTTTTCTAAAATACCATAATCATCTTTCTTAATACTCACTCTTCCTCTTCTACTTGATTATGGTTGAGGGAGTATCCATAGGAATAATTTAAGAAAATTGATAAATATGATAAATGGGTTTTATGTTTAAGACCAAAGATCCAAAACCAACTCAACAATTAAGTCTTATATTAAGGACAGGAGGAATATTAAGTTAAATTATAATATAAATGACATTAAAAAAATTAACCATAATATTCACCACATCAATAACTCAAGTCGTACATTCAATCTCACAATTTTTAATTTCTTTGTTTTTTTAGGTGAACAACTTTTCTCAGACTCGTTATGAGTCCAAACTAATTAACATCCACTGTTCAATTTGTGTATTGAAGGTGGCAGAGGTAATACCTATAAGAGGATGTACAGATGACCTACTTGTAATCCAAATACACTCAAAGTACCTTTTTTTTTTCTTGAAAAAGCAATAAATAAATTTGGAATGAATTATATATAAAATATAGGAATTGATAATGGAGCAATGTGAATACGAGTTGTATAAAGATTCGAATTTCCAGATATATGCTATTCTTTGCAATAAATAATACTATTTTCTGTTTTTAATATAAAAGCTAAATAATTATTTTGTGAATATTAAAAAATTTATTTAAGCTAGCTATTTATAATAAATAAGTATTATCTTACTTGAAATAGTCTTGTTAATTATGTGTATTGGAACCATCATTTTAAAACATTTAATACATAAAATCACTATAGGAACTATTTTAAGAAAGAATAGATAGATATAAGAGACAAAATAAAATAAAATCTTATGTTTAGGATTTAATTGAATTTTCAACTTACTCCTATACCAAAGATGGGTTAGTATCTTGTATAAATTTTATATGTGTATAAATATATATATATATATATAAAGAAGATTGAGAGAGAGAGAGAGGGAAAAAGTAATAGATTAATGGGTCCATAGACTTATTTATTTTTTCTTATCATTATCTGTCTTCCACCATATTTTTTGACCATCCTTTCCATATTTAAATCAAATAGCATTGTAGGAGAGTGTTTGTGTGAATATATATAAATATATATATATATATATATATTTAAGGAGCTAATCCCCCAAAACAAGTAACAGCTATAGGAGTGTGACTGCGAGGTGTGCATAGGAAGGGTTCAGATTTCCGAAATATGAAAATTTGCTTTCAAAGATATAATGAATGGAGAAATTTTTTAATGATTTGATCGTACGAGGAGGAACCGTGTGCAGAACATGTCATTTTTTATATATTTATTTAATTTTATTTATCAGACTGCAACTTCTGGCGTGCGAAGCTGTGAAAACGTCGCCATTGGCTTTGCTTCCTAAACAACCCTAATTAATTAATTATTTAATCAATCAATCAACCCACATCTTTTTCTTCAATTAGCAAAGGAGCTTTATTTGTTTGTGATAAAGGCCAAACATTATCTTATGCCTCAAGAAATCATTATCAACCCCTCCTAGCTAACTCCTATGTTAAGTTAAATTCAGTTAATTATGTGTTTCTTCTATACTACTCGTGTAACATATATAATAACCCTTAAGTTGTGATTATGAATTGATGCTTCAAAAAAAAAAATTTCTAGGGACTAATTAAGTTAAAAATATCTTAATCATATTATTTCATCGATCTAAGCCTGGCTAACAAAATTGTTCACGGGAGAATAATTTCATTATTTTTTTTAATCAAGATCAAAGCGAATCTAAAATAATGAGGCCGGGTTTGGGCCCATATTGTAGTTTTGAGGCCCAAGGTTTGAAGGTTAATGAGACAACCCAGTAATAGACGACCAAATCTAAGGGCATTGTTTAATAATAATTTATGTTTAATTACTCCATCTCTTAACTCACGATGGATATATAGAGCTGTGAAGTTTAATCCAATTTTGTATCCTAATTCGATAATTTAATTTAAAAGTGATCCCTCATTCTGTACATATTGAATGGTTTGGCCTAACAACTTGACAAAGACTTTGGTGATTTAGTTTTGCCAGAGTTACTAGCACCTTAATTATGCATACATAGCACTTGGTACCCTGACAAAGATGAAACTCATAAATTTATGCAAAACGTGAAATCTATACAAATTGTATTATTCATATAGTATCGGTAATGCATCTCGTTAAAGGTAAAAAAAAAAAAATTAACACTACCTCCGATTCTTAATATAAAAGCTCATTTGACTTTTATTTTGGTTTTAAATATAAGACATCAGTTCACTCTGTCTCTCATATTTATTCTTTTTTTTTTCAAGGTAGTCTTTGTAATAATAGTAGTTCTAGTCAATGCACTTAAATAGGAAAGATATTTTAGGAAAAACAACACATATTTATTACAAATAACTAACTTAACTAATTTTTTTAGTATACTCGAATTAGCCTATTAATGTTTATATTAAGTACAGAAGGTAGTACGTCTCATTTTTCAAATGCCTTACAAGGCATGAGAACAGGCGTAGTATTTTTAAGAAAGTATGTGTGTCTACATAATAAAATCACTTTGTTATTTATCAGTGCAATATCCGTTGACTTATTTACAGGCGTATAACACGCCAAAGGGCAAAGACTATACGTATGAAATGCCAATGCTCAATATTGCCCATATAGATATATATTTAGGTTGGATATTGTACCATTGTTCTGGCCGGGGGGTCGAAGAGTCCACTACTTAAACTCATTTGACTAACACAACTTCGTACAGCTCACAAATCAAAATGCTGCCGGCCAATATATTAATATTGTTACTTGTCGCGGAGGAAGGAAGCTTTTTCATCACCCGGGGACGCCGCTGAACCTAGTTCCCAACAAAACATCAACCGTGAAAAACAAAAAGAAACTACCACAAAACCCATCAGCCAATTAAACACCCAGATAAGAGAAGTTCCAAAAACTATTGCTTTGGAGTACTTCATCACACTGGACGTATGGATTAAAACTATCTCACTTACTCATTTAACTCAAGAGAAATGGCTTCTTTTCACTCTCACACAGGTCTTCACGGGCCAGCATTCTCCTTCTTCTTCCTCCTCCTCCTGCTTCTGCAGACAATAATCCCTCTAGTAAATCCATTCTCCTTCGACTTCAATGGATTCAAGGAAGGAGATTTGAAGAGAGAAGGAGAAGCCCAAGTCACGCGTTCAGAAATCCAAGTTACAGCAAACTCAAGGGACCGAATTTACAAGAAAAGCGTCGGACGAGTGACGTGGCCCCCGCCGGTGCGCCTTTGGGACGCCGCTACTCCGTCCAGGACCCTCACTGACTTCGCCACCACCTTCACCTTCGTCATCTACTCCGACCGGGCCGTTTTCGCCGACGGCCTCTCCTTCTTCCTTGCTCATCCTGACCTCCCGCCTCTCACCAACGTCACCCACGGCGGCGGCCTCGGCATTATCGACGGCGCCGACGAAGACCTCGTCCTCAGCTCCACAAAATACCCCTTCGTCGTCGTCGAGTTTGACACCTGGCACAATTGCTGGGACCCAGATGTGATCCACGTGGGCATTAACATCAATTCTATGAAGTCCGTGCAAACTCGGCCGTGGTTCCCGCATATTTTGAAAAGGAAGAGTTACAACTGTAGTGTGAATTACGATTCTAGTACTCTCAATCTCACCGTTTCTTTTACCGCTGGAAACAACCGTAGAAGCAGCACCGCCGGTGATGAGAATAGCTTCTCTTACAAGGTTGACCTGAGAGATTATTTACCGGAATCAGTTATTCTCGGGTTCTCCGCTGCCACAGGTAATTTATTTGAGGTTCATATTCTTCAGTCATGGTCGTTTAACTCAACCCTAGATTTCAATGATGATGAGAAACAAGATTCCAATCCCAACCCACAAAGGAGAACAAGGAAGATTTTGTTATTCGTGGGGCTAGGATCTGCCATAGGCTTCTCTTCCACTTTCTCAAGTGTTCTTCTGTGGAGAAGAATCAGAGCCAGAAAAGAATCAAAAGGAAAAGGATCAGTTTATGATATTCACAACGTGGACGACGAGTTTAATAAAGGAACAGGACCTAAGAGCTTTTGCTATAATGCCCTAAAAGCAGCGACCCACAATTTCTCAGAGTCCAAAAAGCTAGGACAAAGCGGATTCGGAGCAGTATACAAAGGCTACTTAAAAGAATCAAACTCCCACGTGGCCATTAAGAGAATATCAAGAGACTCAGCACAAGGTATAAAAGAATATTCAACAGAAGTAAAAATCATCAGCCAACTGAGGCACAGAAACTTGGTGCAACTTTTAGGGTGGTGCCACAAGAAGAATGACCTCCTCCTCGTGTACGAGTACATGCCAAACGGAAGCTTAGATTCCTACCTCTGCAGCAACAGACCAAAACCTAGTAAACTGACATGGCAGACGAGGTACAATATAGCCCTAGGATTAGCCTCAGCCTTACTGTATCTCCACGAAGAATGGTCACAATGTGTTCTTGACAGAGACATAAAATCAAGCAATGTGATGTTGGATTCAAGCTTCAACGCGACGCTAGGGGACTTCGGGCTAGCTCGTTTAGTATCTCACGAGAAAGGTTCTAGAACAACCCTAGTCGCAGGAGCAACAAGGATACATCGCACCAGAATATGTATTCACAGGGAAGACATATAAAGAATCTGACATATACAGCTTCGGGGTGGTGCTGCTGGAGATGGCGACTGGAAGGAAGGCGGTGGAAGTTGAGGACAAGACGACGGAGAGTGGCGGGACGACGACGGTGATATCGGTGGTGGAGTGGGTGTGGGGGTTGTACGGTGAGGGGAAGGTGGGCGAAGCAGGGGATCGGAGCCTTGTCGGGGAGTACGAGGAGAAGGAGATGGAGAGAATGTTGGTGGCTGGGCTATGGTGTACGTATCCGGAGCATATGATGAGGCCGAATGTGAGGGAAGTGATTAAGGCTTTGTTTGGGTCAGCGTTTGCTTACCCAAAAGCAGCTTATATTATAATTTAAGCTGGGCTGATCATATTTGAGAAGAGCTTTTACCAAATGTGCGTGTCAGGAGCTTACCAAATGTGCGTGTCAGGTCCTTTCTTTTTCACCCGCAAGTCCCACCAGCTTTCATTTTTTTTTTATCATGTTTTATTTTATACTCAAAATATTTTTTATGGTTTCTCTCCATTTTAATTCAGTCATTAAATTTCACTTCTTCATTATATTATCTTAATTCTTTTTCTTATGTTTCAATTTATATTTAAAATATTTTTTATGATTTCTTTAAAATTTTAAATTTTAATTCACTCATTAAATTTGGTTTCTTCATATTAAATTATTTTAATTTCATTATATTATGTGAAATCAATTTTTTTTATGTTTCATTATTTATTAAAAATCATACCCATTTTAGTAATTTTTCAACCAAACTTATTTTCACTTAACTATAATCCAAATAAGCTTTTACCAATCTCACTTTTACAAACTAACTTTTCTAAACTCCAATCCAAATACAATTCAGCATATTCAATTTAACTTTTACCAACTTCACTTTTTCATAAGCTACTTTTTTTATAAGCTGATTTTTCAATCGCTAATTCAAACGGGCACTAAGGTTCTGAAGTTTGAGGCTGATCTGCCGTTGACTCCTTCGATCATGCCTGTTCCTATGTATCTCCCTCCCACCACTAAGACTATGTTATCTTCTCTTGAGGCCTCCTTTTGGGCCAAATGTTCAGGCCCATAATAGATTTGGGCCCACAAAAGAACATTTGTTCAATAATCCGTACATAGAAATTGGATATTCATTTTATTTTTTTAAAAAAGAAGTTGAATATTTAATATTTTTGAGTTACGATATTTCATAATCTAATTATTAATATACTATTAACATATGAACAAATAAAATTTATAATAAGTTGCATTATTGTCAAATTTTATGCCTATACAAAGATAGTATATCTAGCTAATTTATACTTAAGGATACCGAAGAAGCCGGTACTGATTCTTGATGAGGCAAATCAATACTGTATGATAGTGACTGGGAATTAGGAATGGAGTTAGATCATAAAAGATTAATTTAATGATAATTGGGTTTTTAAAAAAAAAAAGTTAAAAAATAAGGATGGAAATGTTAATTATAAACCATTGTGGGATAATATTTACATGCCAGATTTGCATTCACGGCTCCCATATTTACAACTCCATAAATTTATATCTATAATGTACTTTTCACCAATTTTTTTAAACCTGAGTGTTATTATTGTGAAAAGGGCTCTTAAGTCTACAAAAATTTTGCTAACTAATAAGTTACAAATATAAATTAAGCATGAGATTATGAGTTTAAATTATTTATAAATAATATAATATGTGCTTGAGTTGTAATATAAAAAATTAATTTAAAAATTTGTAAATACGAGAATCTTAACTTACTACAAAAAGTATTTAATAAGTCTCATACGTCATTTCTATGCTTGAAATTGTCTTATAAATTTATGTTTGCACCTCACTCATTTTTCATTTCAGTGAATTTTTTAAAAATCTAATTATAATTAAAATAATATTTTAGGAGGTAACTATGTTATCCTTCCGTATTCTGAGCATCCTCATGTTCTGATCATTCAGTGCGTGAGAAGTGGGACTGGATTTTTTAAGGACGTTATTATTATTACTAGTACTTTGTTTTGTTGTTAGACATTATTTATACATTATTATTGATAGGAAAAATCATTTTGTAGGTACTTATAGTTTTTTCTCAATTTTTAATTTGATATCTATGCATTTTTTTCTCGTAATTAAACATTGTAATTTTGCTCAGTTAGCATAGGGGATAATGATATTAATAGAGCAAAATTACAGAAGCTAATAGTGCTAACAGAATAAAATTAGAGTTTTAGTTAGAAAAGAAAAACACACAAGCACGAAATTAAAAATTGAAGAAAACTATAAATACCTACAGAATGATTTTCTCAATAATTTGTAATTAAAACTGTACTCATTTGTAAATCCCTCCATTCCTATCAAATTCAAATTTTTAATCCCTCTGCTTTTTTAAAATTGTTTAAATATTAAATACATTTTTCTTAAATTTATTTTTAATTAATTTTTTCATATATATTTTTATCATTTTTCTCAGTATTAGTTTCTCTCATTTGCCGACTTATAAATAAGGATATGTTTCTTTTTTAAAAAAGTTCATTTCCTACGTATGCATTGCTTTTAGTTAATTAGATTTTATAATAAGAGATAAATGGAGTAAAAAAAAAGAAGGTGAAAACCAGCAAGAGGGTTGCATTACAGTTAAGAAACAGTGTTAATACCCCAAAGGATCCGACCTAAAAAGAATTAATTCATTTTTCTCGAACTATGGATTATATTGGCACGGCACTGAATCTTTTGCCATGAATTTGCAAAGTGAAAATGCATAGCCATATAAAATATTCTTTTAATTCTAAATATAAAAACATATTTTATAGTATAATTTGACAAAATATTTCCCCATCTCTTTTACTATTCGCATATTCAAATTATTTTTATTGAAAGGAAAAAAATGACAGAAAAAATACTTGTTAAATTTTAAAAAGACAAATAAGTTATGTTAGCTATTCTTGTAATGATTTTGACTACTGCTGTAATAGTTTTGACAAATCAAAATCTATTAAAATCACTTATATGTTATTTTGAAATTCAACAAGTAGTTTTTGTCATTTTTTCATATAGAAAATTAGAAACAGAAGAAATGAGTCCTTTGTTGAGAAAATGATCATGACATTTCAAGAAAAGAATATAATTATCAAAAAGTCTTAATAACAAGTAAGTTGTTAAAACTTGTTATTCATTTTGAAATTATCATTATATGTTGCCCAGTTGTTGATTATTATAAATACATCTTGGGATTTTATCAAAAAATATTAATGCAAATTTCGGGATGTTATAAAAAAAAATCAAGAGTACTTTTTAGTGAATATATATTTGTTAGGATTTTATAGTAATTCTTCCTTCTTTATTTTTTTTAATGCAAAAAATTCCGACAAGTTGAATTTTGAGGACTTATCAGAGTCACGGCATGTATCTAAGCTCAAAGAATGCTTATATAGGTACTTACAGATTGTTCACTAACAAAATCTTTGCCTTAGTAATTAGATTCGGATTTATTATCTCATAAGTTATGAACCAATTTCTTACTGACTGGATCAACTCTTCTCTGCTTGACATTTTTTATTATTTCGCTGGGAAGACTATGCATATGCGACTTGCTTTTGTTGCCGACTTGCCGTTGGTGCCAGCAAACGGGAGAATGTTCTCTGTGGTGATCAAATGTAGCCGTTAGGATACAAATAAACTATTAAAATAAAATAAATAGTAGTTTTTTCCCCCTGCAAAAATAAATAGTAATGTGCTTAGTAATATACTATTTCTTTTTTTTTTGCCAGACACCTTTTTATCATTTTATGCGTGCCAGCCACCAAGTTGATTGATTTTTTTTCCATAATCCTCTTCATAGAAGATTTAGTTTATTATTACCACTAGTACTTTTTCTGGACAACATTATTATTAGAATTTAAGAACAATATTATTCTTATTATTACCTAGCAATTTGATGATGATAATAATATAAAAACCATAGTTGGATTAAACTTTTTATATTCATTATATCAAGCATTTTAATCACATATTATTTTTGCCTGAATTTTTTAATCACATATGATCATATGTCTTATTTTTAAAATATTATTATTTGGTTATAAACTCGCATGAAAGAAAAACAAGATACAGATAAGCATCATGTGGTCATTGGAAACTTTTATTGATGGGTTGATAATAATTTCTGTATTTAATTTTTTCCAAGGGAGGTCATATTTGACATATTAATGTTGTGGTAGATACAAATTTATTTAGTGAACACAATCACAAATATAATAATGAAGCGTGAGGATGGATGGCCGCGTCATCACCAAGGGAAGGGTTCAATCTTGGAGAGTACCACTTTATTGTGACTCCAGTTGCGACACTGGGAGAGGCATCATCACAGTATAGTAGAGCTGGGAGATTTCTACCTATTGGGCTAGGGAAAAAAAAAAAACTTGCTTGTCATGCTCCCGTTCCCGTAGAGATAGGTCTTAGTAGATCAAGCGTTAGGTGTTTTGTTTTTAGATCATGAGGGAGACCTTAGCGTTGTGTCAATAAGTTTCATTTGGCCAACGTCACCCAACGGGACGTACCTTCCTCACCAAATAACCAATTCTTGTGTGCATCCAATTAAGTCCTCCTCCTGTATCCTGGTAGTATTTGCTTCTATACTTCCCATGCCATCATTTTTTTGGGGGAAAAAAATGAATCTCATGATCACGGAATTAAATCATTTAGATTAAATTCGGATAGTTGAAATTATATAAAATAAATTTTATATGTTAGACTTAGATCCACTAATAGTTAGTTGACTTCATCTCAATTATTTATGAATCTTAACTCCTTGGTAAAGGAAATATGTATGAATCTTAATTTCTATTTTTTTTCTCTATTGTGATTTTAAGGAATTCCTAATACTTGCTGCATTTTTTCCCCAGATTTATTCACCTTACACATGTGCAGCGAAAATATATATATATATATATATATATATATCCAACACATTAATCTTATTTTTTAAGTGTATCTATCATCCTAATTTTTTTTATATGATACATCTAGCATTATGATCGTATTTTTTTAGAGTACTCAGTACTCCAATGTTATTTTTCTAGTCACATTTAGTACATAATCTTTAGAGTACTAAACGTATTAGAAATAAAATTAGGATACTTAATGCACCAAAAAAATAAAATCAAATTGCTGTATACATCAGGAAAATAAAATTAGGTACATTATCTTAAAGTACTAGTATTCATATTTTAATTTAATTTATGTTGTGTAGTGTTTCGTGTGGTTCATAATATAAGACATTTGTTAGAAGAAAATCATGATCCAAAATATAAGATGGTGTTAAGATAATTAATGTTTTTCACTCTCACCCCTATTAAATAAAGGAGAGAGATGAGAAAATAACAAAAGTGTAATGTTAAAAGCAATTACTCCTTCGATCCTTAATATAAAACCTATTAACTAATTTGATTAGATTAAGGAAGTTAGATAAGTTAGCTAATTTATAAAAAAAGTGACATATTTTTCCTAAAACACCATAATCATCTTTTTTAATACATCCTCTCCCTCTTCTACTTAATTATGGTTAAAGGAGTATTCATAGAGGTAATTTAAAGAAAACTGATAAATATGAAAAATGAGTCTTATATTTAGGATCAAAACAAACTCAAGAATTAAGTTCTATATTGAGGACTGAAGAAGCATATCATTTTTTAGGAGTAAAATAGAAAAACTCTATCATTTACAATAAATTTAAGGATTAAAGTGCATCCAGCGTCGTAAAATATTTTCTTAGATGCACCTAGCTCTCTAAAATATTTTGTAGTATATCCAACAACTTGAAGTATTTTTTTGGTTGTGTTTAGCACTATAAAGTATTTTTTGATATATCTAACACTTCAAGATATTTTTCTAGGTGCGTTTAGCACCCAAAAATATTTCTTGGTGCATCAGCACCATGACCAAAAAAATATTTTAAAGTGTTACATGTACCTAAAAAATATTATGCGGTACTAAATGTGTTACAAAATATTTTATGGTGCTAAATTATTATTATTTTTATACGTGAAAACAGTTAATTAATTTATGATATTATGAACATGGAGTATAATTGGTAAATGGTGACAACGGTACCGAATCCATGAAATGGTTCATCCGAGGCATGACTCCTCGTAACCGATGATGGACCCACCCACTATTTCTATTGCTGGTCTTCTTACTTCCCTTCCGCCTCCAGATCCCGTTTTCTTCACTGCGAGGGCTCTGTCCTCTTTCTATTTGTCTTCCCGTGTGAGTTGTGATTCCGATTTACATGGTTAGTTTCAGTCTTCTTCTACGCCTGTGAAGTTTCATTTTTGTCTTTCTTTTATGGTTGTGAGTTGTGACAACGCTAGGCAAAATCACAATCACTATATGCCCTTGTCCCTTTTTTTCACTTCTTAGCAATTGCTTCTTTTCGCTTACATTCTTTCTTTAACGCTAAGATTGGGTGTTCTGTCAAAATCTTTCACCCCTAGATGCAGACTCTGGGTCGTTTTTGTCTGTTGTTTGTTACTTACTCTGTTCTCGAGTTGTACCACAGGTTTCTTCGGATTTTTCTGGGGTTGTTTGTTATGGATTTTTCTTCCACTTTGAAGTTCTTTGCTCAGGTCAGTGAGATTGGATGTGGGTTTTTGCTTCTCGGGTCCTTCTCTCGGGTGTTCAATGTTTTTGGGATGATTTTGATTTTCGGGTTCTGTATGAAGATCCTACATCTCGGTTGGCATTCTGGGGGTTTGATTCGCTATCTTTTTGAATTCGGAGGAAAAACCAGAAATCGATTTCCTCTGGAAAATAGCGTTGGTGAGGAATTTGACTCTAAGATTCTGTCTCTCAAGTGTAGCCCATTGAAATCCTCTCAGAATCCAAACTCATCGAACAAAAGCAACTTTTGCGTTGGGGAAGATAAAGATAATCTTAACGGCGATGTTAGTCCCACGGGTTTTGGGGAAGAGAAGGGTGATCATGATAAAGAAGTTCTTGATGAAGATGATGTGTTCGACGTAATGATTCTGAGGAAGTTGGTGAAGATTGAAAGGCAGCGAGCAATTACAGCCTATGCAGAACTTGAAAAGGAAAGAACAGCATCATCCTCAGCAGCAGATGAAGCTATGGCCATGATTCTTCGTCTTCAGAGTGAGAAGAGTTCAGTGGAGATCCAATCCAATCAATACCGTAGAGTGGTTGAGCAGAAACAAGAGTATGATCAAAATGTCATTGAATCACTGCGTTTGATCATTAAGGAACAGGAATCCGAGAGGGTTCTGTCACAAGATCGATTGAGGATTTATAGGGAGAAACTGAGCCAACTTATAAGTGAAGATGAAATAGATCAACTGGACAGGATCCATGACTGTGGGGACTTTTTGGATCTTTCTGCTGAGGATGGTGATGATGATCCAAATGGTTCAGATTCACTAATTAGCTCTCTTGAAATGGATTCACAGGAAGACATTGTAAGTTCTGAACGTTGCTAATTTGCTCTGCAGAAACGCTTTCACGCGTGTTTTTCCCCTTCTAATACGCTTTTGTTTCAAAATTGTATATTTGTAATTAACTTGTTATCCATAAATCTAATTTTAATAATATCAAAGGCTGATACACACGTGTATAGTCTCTTCTCTTATTTATCTGTGATTATGGATTAACCTTAGCGTTCAAATTTGCTACTTGATAGTTTAATATTGTGAATGTGAAGCATTTCAAGGATCTTATGCTTGTACGATGATAACTGACAATGCTTTGCAAACATCGGATTGTTTCAGTTTGGTTCGATTTAGTTCTTAAACGCGAGAAATTAATTTACATCTCTAATGGACATAGTTGATTTACATTTAGTTGATTTCTTAATGTAAATCTGTGAATTAAAAATTTCTCTTGTTGGAGATTATGATACCAATTTTCAGGGTCTTGACTCAGGATTTTGTTGCTTCACTACATTCCAATAGTCAGCCACCCTTTTTGTCTTAGCCCTTTGTAGTATTTTCATTTTGTTGCCAAGTAAGATGTTCATCTTTGCATTTGTAATACTCGTACAGGATGTGGATAGCACTTCAAATTTTCCTTTAAGCACTCTATATATCTTGTCTTGTAATGTTCGTACCAACTCGTCTTGGATCTATTTGAATACTTTTCTGGTGTCATATTTAATCGCTGTATTTGAGTACTTTCTATAGAGAAACAGGTTTATGATCAACTTTTAACAAAGCAAAATTGCCTTGTAGGCTAACATTAAGCCGTTAATACCTATCTTTCTTTCTTTTTTTAAAAAAAAAAAACTTCCAACAAAAACCCTTGTTAAAGTTGTGAGGCTAGACAGAGACATCAGAAAACATGAACAGGGGAGAAAGATATAATAGTTGAGTTTTGAAAAGTTTTAAAAAGAAGAGTGTGATGGTGAGTTTGGGTTAGGTAAGATGATGTGTAACGGCTCACCTCACCTTTTAAAGAGGAGTTATAGCTATGCCTAAAATCCATACGATTTTAAAAGCTGTTATATAACCTTACCCTTCTTATTCGGCGATTTAACTCTATCTGAAATATTTAATGAGAAAATCGGTGACAAGTCTTGTAGAAAAACATATTTGGTCAGTCGGCAAAAAAAAAAAAAACATATTTGGTCAATAAAATGTTTTCTTAATTTAATGGGCATGTGTTTTTTAATAGAAAAACCTTAAAGCAGCTTGCCATTTTTTTGTTTATAAAAAAAGGCTACAACAGATCAATAGCCAATGCCACTAAAGCTTTATAAATTAAAAAGTTGTAGGGGAAGAAACTTTCTTTAAAGAGGTGCTAATAATGACACGGGGTATTTCTGTGGTGAAAAAGTTCAAAAAAAAAAAAACATTCTGATTTTCACGTTGTGGGGTTCTTAGCCGGTAGACTGGTCCCTTCAAGAAAGAAAATGGTATTTTCACGGAATTGGATTCTCTTCGTTGTTTTATGGCTCACTTACATTCCACTGCCTAATCCATACCATTCAATAAAAGTTCTGATGGAGAAGAACTCACTTTCTTGTAGGGAATGGCGCGGATTAGGCAGCGAAGGAGAAATGGACCCTGAGGCAGTGGAGTGGAGAGAATCTGGTTCCATATTTTCACCTCATATAATTCTGAATTTTTTTTGCATGTCTATAGTTGAAAGCAACCGTAAAAATAATTAATATTACAAGAGGACTATTAAAAGAATTATTATATTTATATTTTCAATCTCACCTAATAAAATAAGGCTTCTTGATATTGTTGTTGTTTGAGATAATATATTATATAGAGCCTGAAAAATAAGTGATACTATTCATAGTTCATAAATAGCATAGCATGTTCGGATTTTCATACTATATATACATTTTATTACGGTAAAAGTTTTTTTGAAAAAAGTCATAATATGTCTAGCTACGAAATTAGTTCTAGTCTTCTCACTGTTTGATGCTCTAGTTAAAATAGAAACAACATGAGGGACATGCAGGCCTAAAGAAAGAGAAAAAGAAAATGAGAGGCGTGTTTTTAAGGTAGATGTTATAATGAGAACATAATCCCATGTAACATGTACTTTCAATCTTCACACAATGTCTATGGGCAGACCTATATAACCTCAACATCGGTACTTACAGCAAAAGGCAGAAATCTGAAGCAGATGACTCGTTGACTAACTAGGACCAAACTGAACCTCCTACCCTTCAAGTGAGAAGTAATGTCAACTTCCCTACTGCAATTTACACCGCACATATCATATCTGAATCTGGAGTTGTTCACTTAAACTTAAGTACTGGTGTTTCAGAGTTCTGCAATTCTTGCACCTTGGGAATGACATGAACAATTTTGCCCGTGTTTTCTTGATCTATCGTCCTCTTTGGCCTATAACAATATTTTCGCACATTTACAGTTTTAACATTCTTCTGCTCTATTTTTGGATGATGACAGGTTGTGATCTTCTGTTCTGATGAATTCGAAGTATTGATCATCTTCTCTGGTTCTCCACCTGACGTCTCATTTTTCTTCACAGAAACTTCCACAGCAACAGACTGGTTTTTTCGCTTTCAGTGCTTCGCACGCAGCCTTATGCAACCTCCCGTGCAAGTGACAATTCAAGTCAGCCTCGGAAGTTGTTCTCACCTGGCATATGGCACAAGTCCACTCTTTCTGAAATTCATTAGATGAAGAAATATGAGGAGATGCTCGACCTTCTGTGTATTTTGCCACCATTCCTTCAGTTTTTGATATGTTAGATAAGGAGATCTTATTTGATCTGGGGCTGCACAACGCTGTATTAGTCTGTGGCATAAAGGTGAAGATCTGGAGGGGAAAAAAAGAAACAAACAAACTGATAAGATAGAAAGCAAACACATTTTAAGCGAATAAGTATACTTCCTGGGCTAGGAAGTGTGAAAGGGCTGTAATCATAGTGGTGCGGAAAATCAAACATCTGATGTGTAGAAGGGTTGAACACAGTGAACCCAAGTAAGGAAATGTCTACAACACTTGACGCATACAAATCCATTGACAAATGGACCGATATGGATTATCACAAACATTCCCTTATGAGGTTCACTGTGTTCAACCCTTCCGCATGCTAAAGGTTTGGTTTTCTATGCATTAAATATACTTATGGGGAAGTTAACTTCTCAGGAAGTAAAAAAAATGAATCAAGTGAAACCTCAGCCTTTTCTCGTTGTAGTTTTTAAACTGAGCGTTGGTTACTCATGCGTACAAGAAAAAAGAAATTCATCACCAAGTACACTTTTTAAGCTAGATACACATACACAAGAGTGAATTACACAGCCTCCCTAGTTTTGCTGTAGTTAATTGTATAGACTTTTCTTCTCATTCCAAAATCTATATAGACTTCTCTTAAAAACTAAATAAAATAAAAAGATAAAACACACAAAGCTCTTGAGCTCTAATTTTTGCAAAAATTATATAAAGGTCTCTTCTCCTTTGAAAGGGTTTTTGCACATTTTGAAAATAAATTAGAGGTTCATGTAACATCAATAAATCCAAGAAAAATCTATATAATTCACTCTCTGTTTCAGGGAAAATGTGTGTAAATTTTGACAGCAAAAAGAAGGTTTATGTAATTTTAGCAAAAGTCATTAGTGTTATAAAGCTTCTTGCTAATTACTCACACTCCTCACGACTTCTCTCTCACTTAGAGAGTACTTAGCAGAGCATTGAATTTAAAACCTTTTGCTAATCACTCATGAGCTGATCATGTCCTGTTTTTCCCCCCCAATAAGATTTGTTAGCTGTTCGTTATCACTTGGTTTCCACTTATTTCTATTATTTTTCAGGCAATCAAAGGGACGGTAAAAAATCCCATCAACTATAAGTATAAAGAAACCTAATATATTTGCAAATAACCAGCTTTAGCATGAGTTGGAGTAAAAAGATACATAGCGGTTCCATAGGGAAAACCAACCCTGTTTCTTTTAGTTGAAAATGATAAGAAATCTTACTGGCTTGCCATTGGGGATTTCCTCTTTTTCAATCATCTCCAAGTCTTTTATGTCTTTCTGTTCCAAGGGAAGCCTTACTTTATTTGTCTGCGCAAGGACAATAAGGTTGGAAGATACGCTCCTTCACAAGATTATAAACGATCTTTCATGGTTTTGTGTCAACTAAAAGAGATATAATATCAGCCGGGAAAAAAAAAGTTTCATCTCTTTCATGTTTAAAACTGGCAATAACACAAGAAGAATTGCATGAGAAATTCACCTGCTGTGCTTCACTCTTCTCTATGGTACGAACCGTTTTTTCCGTTCCCGTGTCAAGATTTTGTGCTGTGTTCTTCAATATAAGAAAAGGATATTAGGCAATTTAAGTGAACGGGGTATTGAGTACAATTGAACTCAAACCGCACATTTATAGAATAAAGTGAGCATCCCTTGCTTTCCTAAAACACATTTGAGAGTGGATTTGATATAACCATTTTAACCCAAGCATCTCGAATTTTGAGTGACATATAAGATGCATAACATGACAGCATTTTACAAACACCTCTTTCTGTTATGTTTTACAGGATATAAATGCGTGACAAGAATCAAATGAAAAATTCACCTGCTGCGTGTCATTCTTCTCTGCAGTTGGAGCGGCCTTTTTCGCTTCAACTTCAAGGTTTTGCTGTGTGTTCTATAGTAGAAGGAAAGAATAATTGCCTCAGCTATTCAGTAATCAAGATTTACAAATCACGTACGCAAATTGAGTGACTGGTGGTGGGCAATGTTTAATTCAAACAACCCATTTATACATTAAATCAGAATTATGCATATATAGACCACAAAAACTGGCTTTCCTGAAGCATTTTTAGGTGGGATCTGCAATGTTATAGTATGCTACTTCCCAAAATAACAAGAGGCATAGAAAGACACACGTTCAAATCATACCACTTTTAGCTGTGTTATCTTTTGTAATATAAAATACCAATAGTACGATTTTCTCGAAAACTTTCTATTGTCATACCTAACACAAAAAATATGAAATAACAATGCACCAAACATCTAACCCTATGTTACAGCAGAGAATACCTTTAGCCTTTGCACTCGTATCCATGTATACACCTAATATATGTGGTGTTTTTTTTTTTTTTTTACCTTGCAAGCAATGAGTTTCTCTAAGGCCCCAGTTCCATTCTCTGTTATATATTTCTCAGCCAGCATTAGAAAGTCTTCTTTCTCCACAAAGACCCTTTTCCAGTTCCTGAATTTTCTTATGGCTACACGGGGATTCATGTAGATGCACGACCGAATGAGCTGATTGTATACATGAGAAGATCTTCCAAAGTCCGGTATCACAAGGCAAACAACGATCATTAGCTTCATGTAATACCAATACTGAAACCTGATATTGAACATGAGGACGCAAGTAACGATCATTAGCTTCATGACATTAGTTTGTTCCTTTTGTCCAAAGTGTCATTAGTCATTCCCTATATTGTATGTATGTAGCTTTTTAGCAAAAGATACAGAACAGAGAATTTACCATTGGAGAAGCTTCAGAAAAGCATAGTCGAAGAGGTATATCAATGAGAGAAGGATCCAATAAGAGATCAAATTCCGAGTGTCTGAATTGTTATCATTCTCAATTGCTCGGACGGAAGCACATCTTCAACCACGTCACACCACCATCATAAGCAATCAAAACAGCATAACTATCAGTGAAATAACGGTTCGAAGGGAAAACGTCGGTGCTTTTTTTTTTTTTTTTGGGAATATGCTATTGGATTGCCAGGTATAATTACGACAAAAAAGCATGAGCATCTTCAGAAGTCAATAAATGATAAACCTGTCCATATGTTATAACTTTTATTAGAGAATACATTAAGTACTTGAAAGATTTTTAAGCAGACTGGGTTTAAAGAAAATAGATAGACCGAACCAAACTGAAAAATAAAAGTAATCATGTCAGGACAGAAACTCCATAGAAAAATATATTTGAATATATCTAAAACGCTTATTTAATACTCTCCATTAGCTGATAGTGTTTTTTTAAATACTAGAACACACACACACACCCACACACACTGAGCGAACGAGAGAGGGAGGGAGAGACTTACAGAGGATAACCCAGAGCAAGAACGGGCCTATACATACAAACAACACAGAGTCAGTAATATAAAGAGTGAAAGGAAACAAAGCTTGTCAAATAGATCCACTTTAACTTTCCATAGGCACAGAGATCGTTTAGTATTTAGAACGTTGAACTGCTAATGTGAAGGGCAAAAGTTACAACAAATGATCAAATGTGATCAGAAGCAGAAATGTCGCATCCTTAGAAATCGACCAAGGGAGACATCATATACAAGAATATATAAACGCAAACGTACATACCATGAAAGAAAATCAATGCATTTAAGGAGGTGTATGAGAAGCCACAAAGAAGCCATGTGAGATTGAAGCAATATTTTCTGCTATTGTGGGGAGGTTGAATCGCGAGAGAGTTGTGAAGAAGACTTGACGGAGAAGGAAACGGCGGAGAGGAGGGAGAATAAAGTCCGCGTGGGAAGAGCGAAAAGTCAAGGAGGAGCTATTAGGGGTTGGCGGCAAGGGGGCAAGTGGCAAGTGGGGCTTTGCTCATCTCGTGGGCCCGCATGGAGTCGGGTATATGTAATGTAAAGACAATTTTTGTTCATATTTGATATTTCTTATTTGCATTTAATAATTTTTAACTTTTTTATTTTTAAATTTCTAAACTTTTTAAAAGAAAAAATTGGACTCATTTGTTCTTTCCGTTCTGCAATCATGATTTGTCGTTACGACATAACCAATACTTGTGTGATACACAAGTAAAAAATTAAGACTTTTTTTTTCTCAGTACATGTATCTTGTTATTGAAGACAATCCAGCAATGATGCAAATCTTAATTTGTTAGTCATCCGGTTCCTTAATATAAGATCTATTTAACTAATTTAATTAGATTATAAGCTAATTAACTATAATAAATATGACATGTTTTTCCTAAATACCTTAATCATCTTCATTATATCCTCATTCCTTCTCATATTTAGTTATGGTTGAGGGAGTATCAATAGGGGTGATTTGGAAAAATTGATAGACATAAAAATAGGTCTTATATTTAGAATCAAAACTAACTTCACAATTAGATCATATATTAAGAAACAGAAGAGTATATTATAAGAGGCTAATTCCTTCTACTACGCATAACCTTATTAGTTAATATGACTAAAGTTGATGATATGACTTGCGCAAACTAATTCGACCCATGAAAAAATATGAGTTAGATTGGCAAGATGGCAGCTCCGTTTGAAGCATGCTGAAAAACTTGGGTCGCTCTACCTTAGGTTGGCCTGCTTTTCTTTTAAAAAAAAAATTACAATTTTTTGTTGTTTATGTCAATTTGAATGAAAAGTTATCGTTTTGAACTTATTTTTCATATATTCTTTTTTATGTCAATAACATGATTTGATGTTCAATTTGTCAATTTTTTATTATATAATTTTTATACGGATCGAATAATTATGTGCGGTATTATTGTATCTTCATATTTGTAAGTTTTGGGATAATTTAATCATATAACTTTATGAAAATATATAACAATTTGAATTTAGATTATAAAAATTTGTAATTTAATTAAAAAATTATGGGTTTTTAAAAAAAAAAAAAAAAAAAGGAAGAAGAAGAAGGAGAAGTGGATGGGCCTATAGCGGGAGGTTGGAAATTTTTCATCTCACCAGAAGATGGGTTGATTTTGGTTTGGCCTACCCTTCCAACCCGCCCTGCCTCTACAATTAACAGCTAATAATCTATTAAGAGTACCTTCAAAACGAAAGAGTGCATAAATATACATATATATATATATATGAAGTTTGAGAACAACAACAATTTTATTAATATGAAACAAATATAAACTTATAAGCCTAATTGAATCCGCATTCTCATTATACATACCATGAGAATGCCGCGCTAATAAGATGATGGGCTGCTCAAGGGACAAAGCAAGATAAATAGCAAGTATATATTCATTTCATAATCTGTCTTTGCAATGACACATTGGGTTTCAAATTCTCCCCATCGCTACAAATCTCAGTATAATAATCAAGTTCTAACCCCAAACAACCTTTGGCACACGGGCTTAAACTTCAAAACGTACATATTATAATCAAAACTTAATGGCATGTCCTACATGAACACATACATTTACTTCTAAAGCAGAAGACTCATTTACTAGCTTGGACCACTAAGTAATTGACCCTTTTTTTTTTTGAATTAGAGAAGTTGACACCAACTACTTGAGGTTAAACGGAATTGAACCCACAACCTCCTACTTACAAGGGAGCTTTTATATGACTAGACTACAAGGCCATTGCCCATGGGCAGTAAGTAATTGAATTTGAGCCAAGTGCTTGCTACCTTGCAAGTGAGAAGCCAAGTCACCTACACTAGTGCATTTTACATTGCACATATCACATCTTAATCTGGAACTGTTCATTCCAATCGATGTTCCTACGTCCTTCTGCAATTCTTGCACCTTGGTGGTATTGGCATCAACGTCTTTGTTTTTATTCTGCTGACTAATATTGATAGTTTCAACATTCTTATGCTCCATTTTTGGATGATGACTGTTTGTGGTATTCTGTTCTAATGCACTTGGCGTATAGATTATCATCTCCTCTTCTCCAGTGGACTCATCATTCTTCTTCACCGGAACTTTCTCAGCAACAAGCTGGCTTTTTGCGTTCAGTGCTTCACAAGCAGCCTTATGCTTCTTTCCTTTCAGGTGGGAATTCAAACTACCTTCAGAATATATTTTCAATTGACATATTTTACAAGTCCACATTTTCTGTACATCTTTAGATGCAGAAACCTGAGAAGATGCTCCACTTCCTGTGTCTGTCACTTCGGTTCCTTTAGTTTTCCCGTTCAGTGCTTCACAAGCAGCCATATGCTTTCTTCCTTGCAGGTGGGAATTCAAACTAGCTTCAGAAAATATTCTCAATTGACATATTTTACAAGTCCACATCGTCTGTACATCTTTACATGCAGAAACCTGAGAAGATGCTCCTCTTCCTGTGTCTGTCACCGGCATTCCTTTAGTTTTTGTATTCAGTGCTTCACAAGCAGCCTTATGCTTTCTTCCTTGCAGGTGGGAATTCAAATTAGCTTCAGAAGGCATTGTCACCTGGCATATGGCACAAGTCCATTCTTTCTGTACATTCTCAGATGCAGAAATCTGAGGATTATATGTTCCATGTTCGGTGTCTGCTGCCATTTTTTCGGTTTTCGCCATGGCAGATAAAATGCTTTCATTTGATTTGAGTCTTTCCAAGGCGCTATTAACCTGAAATGTTGAAAACTTGGCATTGAGGTAAAGATTAGCGAAAATAATCAACTTTGTTCTCTGCTGTTTTTTTAATTCCCTAGCTTCTTTTCTGGCAATTACAAGGAAACTGGAAAAAACTCACAACAAATGTAAGTATTATCAGACCTAGGCTATTTGCAAATAACCAACTTTAGCATGACTTAGTTTTTTTTTTTTTTTGGAGGGGGGGGGCGCTGTTCTTTTCCCCTTTTTACTTGAAAATGGTATGAAATCTTACTTGCTTGCCTTCAGGAACTTGCTCTTTTTCAATCATCTCCAAATCTTTGGCGTCTTTCTGTTCCATGAGAAGCCTTCCTCTATTTGTCTGCACAAAGACAATAAGGTTGGACGATAAGCTCCTTCATGTATCAAATACTCCAACCCAGAAAAGGTTTCAGTTCCTTCATGTTTGAAGCTGGCTATAAAAGGGCAAGAATTGCATAAGAAATTCATCTGTTCCATTTCATTCTTCCTGGTGGTTGGAACTGTTCCTATTGGTTCAGTATTAAGACTTTCTGCTGTGGTCCTTTATAGAAGAAAAGGTTCATTGGCTTAATTCTTCAGTGATCAGGATTCACATAAATATAAAATACGTAGGCAACTCAAATGAAAGAGGGACCGAACTCAACCCACACATCCATCAAGATTCACATAAAAATTCGCCTTCAGGATCTCATTCTTCTCCGTAGTTGGAACTGATTTTCTTGTTTCTGCATTGAGACTTTTCTCTATGTTCTACAGTAAAAGAAGATGATTATTCAGTAGTCAAGAATCACAAAACAAGTAAGCAACTTGAATGAGATTGGTGGTGGGTACTTCTGAACTCAAACAAGCTATCTATACATTAAAACCAGCATGCATCCCTTTAAAGAAACCATTTGGTGTACTATTTTCAACTCAGGCATCTCGAACTTCAGGTGGTATCTAAGATGCCAGTGTCTCGGTATACCAGTATCCGTACAACCTAAGCATCCCAATCAAAAAGAGGCATAGGACAAACCCCCTTCAAACCACATCACTTTTAGCTTTGTTAGCTTTTATAAACTACTGAAATGTCTGCTTTCCATGAACACTTTTGACAGCCATACCTAAGATGAAAATCTTAATAACAGCCAGATGTAGTTCCATGCATTGCATAGAGTCTGAAAAATGATATACACTATAAGCAGCTAATGAATAGCACGTGATATATATATATATATATATATATATATGGCGATTTTCATACCTTGCTAGCAATGAGTTGCTCTAAGACTTCAGTTCCATTTCGTGTTATATACTTCTCAGCCTGCATTGTAAAGTCTTCTTTCTTGACAAATATGTTCTTCCAGTTCCTGAATCTGCTTATGACTGCTTGAGGATTCATGTGGATGCATGATTGAACGAAGTGATTATAGACATAAGCAGATCTTCCAAAATCCGGAATCACAAGAAGGCGACCATGATTAGCTTCATGTAATGCCAATACTGAAACCTGATGTTGAAAATGAGGATGGATAAGTAAGATTGGTTCAGAACCTGAATGAATCTGATATCACAGTTCATGCAATTTTAACTGCAGATGATATGATCAAATTAGTAAAATATGATAAAAGGAAGAACAGCAACCATTTTGTTCAGTTCAATGGCCATGTGTCTGTGTTAAATGAGAGAGAGTAAATGGTTTACCATTGAAGAAGCTTGAGGAAAGGATACTCAAAGAGGTATATCAGTGAGAGAAGAATCCAATAAGAGATCAAATTCCGAGTGTCCGAATGGCTATCATTCTCAATTGCTTCAATGGAAGCATAACTTTGACCATAAAAACACCATCATCGTAATTCATAAACAACAAAAACAGCATCACTATCACTGAAACAATAATAGTTTAAAGGAAACATAGAATTATGATAAATGCAAGAACGCTTTTTCAGAGTTGCACCATTTAGAGATATGATATGATTTGATATGTAAATATTATGTAATTATGACTAGGATTTGATAGGATATGATATTATCATAATGAGCCATTATTGCAGAGGCTCCCCTCACTTGTATATATATGTGTATATTCTGATCAATGAAATACAAGAGAGAATTATTTTCCATATTCCTTTTACTACATGGTATCAGAGCGACCCTTTTTTTCTTCTCTGGTTGTTTATTTTCGGTTGCTACAATACCGAAAATAAACGTGTGAGTGTGTGACCCTTCCACAGAGCCGTTTTGAGTGACACCGCCCTGACCAAACGTCTCCCCTCCTCCAGATCGGCCAAACCCCAACGTCCGACGGCCATCTGACCAGCGTGTGATCGTCACGCGCCACCTGCAGATTCGCCGGAGATTCACGCGCCGGCGCGTGAGGGTGCGTGGAACGTCCGTTTCACCGGTGACTTCAACGACTGACGGCAACCTATTTTCCGGCGAGATTGTGGTATCTCCTTGGTGTGGGTACGGCGGTGGCACACTGTTCATTGATTTTCCGGCGATCTGCACTGTTCATCCACGTTCTGCACTGTTCATTGGCCTTCCGGCAATCTGTTTGTGTCATTTGGCTCTGTTTGCAGCTCCTTGTGTAGCTGTTGGCCTGTTTCACTTCTTTGGTATTCGTTAGGTGATCCAGGTATCGTGCTTTGTGTCCCTGTGTGACAATCTTTCGTATTTCTTTTGTTAGTGCACTTCATCTATGGCTGAAACTAAATCTGTCTCGGAGCTTGTCCCAACTATTACTAAAATTACTGATCACAAGTTGACTTGGGTAAACTATTTGGATTGGAGTAAAACCATTCGTCTCTATTTGAGAAGTATTGAGAAGGAAGACCATCTGATTGATGATCCCCCAACAACTGATTCAAAGAAGGCTTGGTTGAGGGATGATGCGCTGCTATTTTTCTAGATCCGTAACTCTATTGACAGTGAGATTATTCCTTCTATTAATCACTGTGAATTGGTTAAGGAACTAATGGATTATTTAGATTTTTTGTATTCAGAAAAAGGAAATATCTCTCGTGTTTACGAGGTTTGCAAAGCTTTCTATCGTTCTGAGAAACAGGATCGCCCTCTCAAAGCCTACTTTATGGACTTTAAGAGGATGTATGAAGAGCTGAATGTATTGATGCCTCTCACTGCTGATTTGAAGGTTCAGCATAAGCAACGAGAGCAAATGGCTATTATGAGCTTTCTTACTGGTCTCCCACCTGAGTACGACACAGTTCGTTCTCAAATCTTATCCGGATCTGATTTCGATTTCTGACCTTCAAGATGTGTTCTCCAGAGTAATGAGAGCTGAGAATCTCTTGCCACCAGCTGCTAGTGCTCCTACAAGTGCCTTGCTCAGTAAGGGCACCTATGAGACTCGTAGTCCCAATGATAATCGCGGGGGGGGTCTACCCGTGGTGTTTCGAAGCAAGGGGGAGCCCCTTCTGACTCCAGTGGGATAGTGTGTTATTACTGCAAAGAACCGGGGCATACAAAACGCACATGTCGTAAACTTCAGAATAAACAGCAACGAAATATCTACCCACGTGGCTACACAAGCCAGTGACACAGTCACGATTTCTGCCGCTGAGTATGCCCAGTTAAAATCTGCTACGCCGTCTGTGAGTGCCGCGGCTACAACAGGTAATAATGCTACTGCCCTTGCTTCTTCTTCCTCAAAGTGGATCATAGATTCCGGGGCTACTGATCATATGACAGGTAACCGCCATCTCTTCTCCTCTTATAATGCTTTTGCTAATCCGTCAAGTGTTTCTATCATCGCTGATGGTTCCCAGTCTCAAGTTCTCGGTTCTGGCACTGTTAATCCCACACCCTCTATCCGTTTGTCATCTGTGCTAAATGTCCCTAAACTTGCTTTTAATCTCCTATCTCCCAGTAAACTCACTCGTCAACTAAACTGTTGGGTCTCACTTTTTCCTTCTCATTGCTTGATACAGGATCTTTTGACGAGGCGGACTATTGGTAGAGGTTATGAATCTGGCGGGCACTATATACTGGATGATCGGGTGTCTCATGCGGTAGCTTGCACTAGCAGTCATACTCCCTTTGAAGTTCATTGTCGATTGGGTCATTTGTCTTTATCTTCTCTAAGAGAGTTTATCCTCAATTTCAGCATTTGTCGTCTTTAGATTGTGAGTCATGTCAGTTTGCCAAGCATCATCGTCTTCCCTTAGTGTCTCGTGTCAATAAACGGGTTTCATCCCCTTTTGAGTTAGTCCATTCTGATGTTTGGGGTCCTTGTCCTATAGAGTCCAAAGCAGGTTTTAAATACTTTGTTACATTTGTTGATGATTATTCCCGAACAACTTGGTTATATTTAATGAAACATCGTTCTGAATTGTTTTCCCATTTTTGTGCCTTTTGTGCTGAGATTAAAACTCAGTTTAATGTTTCTATTCGCACCTTACGAAGTGATAATGCTAGGAATATCTCTCTACTTCGTTCCAATCTTACATGCTTCAAAATGGTATACTTCATCAGTCGTCTTGTGTTGATACACCAGCTCAAAATGGTGTTGCAGAAAGAAAAAATCGCCACCTACTAAGTAGCACGTGCACTTTTGTTTCAAATGCAGGTTCCTAAACCATTTTGGGCTGACGCGGTCTCCACTGCATGCTTTCTTATTAATCGAATGCCTTCCTCTGTTCTTGATGGTAACTCTCCTTTTTCTACCCTCTTTCCTTCTAAGCCTTTGTTCCCTATTGATCCTAAGATATTTGGGTGTGTTTGTTTTGTGCGGGATGTACGTCCATCTATTTCAAAGTTAGACCCCAAGTCTCTTAAATGTGTCTTCCTTGGATACTCCCGGGTCCAAAAAGGTTACCGTTGTTTCTCACCTACTCTCAATCGTTATTTAGTATCTGCAGATGTCACCTTTCAGGAGTCCACACCATATTTCTCGTGTCCTTCCCCACCTGCTCCACCTGCGGAGGAGGATGATATTCTGATATACTCTGTCACTTCACTCACTCTCACCATCGTCGCAAGCATCCCGCTCCCGCACCCGTTCAACCATTTGATCGTGTGTATACACGACGGTCAAAGATTACTACCGCCACGCCAGCTTCTATTCCTCCCTTGTCCGCTTCGCCATCAGATCTTGAGTTGAGCAACACTGAACCTCGTTCTGACCCTAATCCTGAGACACCTCCTGTTCCAGACCCGGATGCCTCTCTTGATCTACCCATTGCCCTTCGCAAAGGTAACGTACTTGTGCCCATCCTATTTCCTTTTTTTGTTTCCTATGACCACTTGTCTCCTGTGTCCAGTTCCTTTGTTGCCTCCCTCGATACTATCTCTGTGCCCAGAACTATTCGTGAAGCCTTGGCCCACTCAGGTTGGCGTGCTGCAATGGAAGAGGAGATGGCGGCCCTTGATCGGGCTGGTACATGGACCCTGGTCGATTTACCGGCAGGCAAAAAGGCCATTGGTTGTAAATGGGTGTTAACACTCCGAAAACTAAGGCTGACGGCACACTTGACCGCCTTAAGGCTCGCCTTGTGGCTAAAGGTTATGCACAGACCTATGGCATTGACTATTCCGAAACCTTTTCTCCTGTTGCTAAGCTCTCATCTGTTCGTCTATTCATCTCTCTGGCTGCTACTTATGATTGGGATCTACATCAGTTAGACATTAAAAATGCCTTCTTGCATGGTGATCTCCATGAAGAGGTCTATATGGAGCAACCACCTGGGTTCGTTGCTCAGGGGGAGCGTGGGAAAGTATGTCGCCTTAAGAGGTCCTTGTATGGTTTGAAGCAAAGTCCTCGTGCATGGTTTGACCGGTTCAGTACTGTCGTACAGAAATTTGGCATGAGCCAAAGCAAGTGCGATCATTCTGTTTTATCAAAGAACAACGGCTGGCATGATTCTCTTGGTGGTGTATGTAGATGACATTGTGATCACAGGCAGTAATGGTTCGGGCATCTCGTCCCTCAAGTCCTTTCTTAATTCCCACTTTCAGACGAAGGATCTGGGCTCTCTGACATACTTTCTAGGTATTGAAGTTATGAGAAGCAAGAAGGGCATATTACTGACACAGCGCAAATATGTTCTTGACCTACTGAAGGAAACTGGAAAGTTGGAGGAGCAGCACCGACTAATTTCCTATGGTTCACAACCCACTCCTTGACGCTGATGGGAGCATACCGCTCGATGACTCTCTTGATGCTGAGAACGGATGCTTGAGGCTCAAAGAGCAAACCATTTGAGAATCCTGAGAGGTACAGGAAATGATTGGCAAGTTAAACTATCTCACTGTAACTCGTCCGGATATTACTTATCCAGTCAGTGTACTGAAGCCAGTTCATGGCATCCCCGACTGTCAGACAGTGGGAAGCCTTGGAGCACGTGTTACATTATTTGAAGGGATGTCCAGGTCGTGGGATATTATACAAAAATCATGGCCATACAGACATTGAGTGCTTCTGTGATGCGGATCATGGTGGATCAAAGGCCACGAGACGGTCTACTACAGGATACTGTGTCTTTGTGGGCGGGAATCTGGTATCCTGGAAAAGCAAGAAACAAAATGTGGTGTCCAGATCGAGCGCAGAGGCAGAATACCGGGCTATGGCACAGTCTGTATGTGAGATAATCTGGATATATCAGCTATTAAAGGAAGTTGGCCTCAAAACCACTTTGCCAGCAAAGTTGTGGTGTGACAATAAGGCTGCCCTACATATAGCCTCTAATTCTGTGTTCCATGAACGTACCAAACATATTGAGATTGATTGTCACTTTATCAGAGATAAGCTTAAAGAGAACTTCATCTCCACTGGATATGTGCGTTCTAGTGATCAATTAGGCGACCTTCTGACTAAAGCTCTGAATGGGACTCGTGTTGACTATCTGTGTGACAAGTTGGGCATGATTAACATTTATGCTCCAACTTGAGGGGGAGTGTAGAGATATGATATGATTTGATATGTAAATATTATGTAATTATGATTAGGATTTGATAGGATATGATATTATCATAATGAGCCATTAATGCAGAGGCTCCCCTCATTGTATTATATATTGTATATTCTGATCAATGAAATACAAGAGAAATTATTTTCCATATTCCTTTTACTACACATCAAAACAGAGTCAGAGAGACACTTACAGAGGATAACCCAAAGCAAGCACGGCCTGTAAATGAGAACAACAAGAATCAGTAATCAAAAGCGTGAGGAGAAAAGAGGGTTTGATAGACCCAGACCCATTTTCTAACAACTTTTCATAGTTAAAGAGGGAGACCATTGAGTGCTTAGGACATCGAACGAATAATGTGAACATACGGGCAAAGATTACAGATTATGGAATCTGATCAGAAGAAGAAAATTTGCAGCCATAGAAAGAAGCAAAGGAGGGATATACAAGAGATGCATACCATGAAAGAAAATCAATGCATTTAAGAAGGAGTGTAAGGAACCAGAAAGAAGCCATGTTGGATCGGAGCTGATTTTTTTTTTTCCTTCTTGTTTTCGTACTGTGATGAGGTTAATTCTGCAGAGAGATGTGAAGAATAAATGTGAAGTAAGGAATCATGAAAAGACTTAACGAAGAAGGAAAAGTCAGAGAAGGAGGGAGTAAAAGAGAAAGTCGTTGTGGGAAGTGGGAAAGTAAGTTTACTGTTGAAGGACAGTAGCTAGCACACGTCTATTTGGAATTGGTGACAAAAGGAAAAATGGTACAAAACTCAACATCTGTTTGCTAGCTACTGTTGAAGGACAGTAGCTAGCACACGCCAATTGTAGTACACTAGTACGGATGCAATTTATAAACAATTATCTAAATCTAATATCTAATTAAAAAAATATCTCAACATCTAATTACTAAGTTAAGTTTTCTAATCACACGTAAATGCATTTTATTTTTTCATATAAATTTATAATTAAATATTATTAAATAATAATACTTACACATGAGCATGTATAATTAAAAAATTTAATATAATAAATATAATAAACTTGACCTAAGTACAGTCCTATCTAAAATACTTTCTCTTCAAAATTGCATGTTCCTTTAAATTAAAATTAATTTAAATTTCATTAATTCTGTATTAAAATTTAATAAAGTTTTATTTATTTACTATTACTATTAGTTAGTTTACATGATACTCCTCTATAAAAGGGATTCATTAGGTCCTCTCCACAACCCACAAAGAACTATTGTGAATACAAATTTAGGAGGTATTTGAATGGAAACGAAACTGTAGTTTTAAAAGTGATTTTACAGTATACGAAGTAAATATATAAAAGAATTTGTTTCAATTTACGAAAAAATATTTTTAAAAAGCACTTTTGGGTTTCCCCAAACCTCCCAAAACCCTCTTAAATCCAAACCGGACTAACCAATTTAGTCAGAAAACTACTGAACTAGACATGTAATTGGTTCGGTCGAGTATAAAAGTCAAGATTAAATTGATCAGGTATGACCTGGGAATAACCCCGGTTAGCCCAACTGATTGGCTAAGTTAACCCAATTGCCTCTTTTTTTTTAAATAAAAAAGCTATTTTGATCAAAATTGTTTTCTATTTTAAAAGTTGTTGATAATTACCATTATTTAGTGATTGAATGATTATGGGAAGAAGGTTTTGTTATCATCTAGTATCATTTTGATATTTTGCTAGTATAAATATTTAATGATTTTTGTAGTATGATATTATGATTCGATTTGTCCAGAGAATTGAAAAAAAGAGTTGAAAAGAAATTGTAAGTATATAATTATTTTATTAGTAATTCAAGGTACATAAATGATATTTAGTTTTTGGATGATATGATAAAAATTTAAATTATTTTTAAATTTTTTATTTCTCACCATTTTGACCCCAAATTAATTCTAGTATGACTCATTGACTCTACCTAGTATCTTGATGGATCTAGTTTTCAGCATCTTAGTTGTAAATGAGAGGGGCAATCCAGCAATGATGCAAATCTTAATTTGTTAGTCATCTAGTTCTTAATATAGGATCTATTTAACTAATTTGATTAGATTAAAGAAGTTATGTAAGTTAGTTAACTATAATAAATATGACATGTTTTTCTTGAAATACCTTAATCATCTTCATCATCCTCCCTCTTTCTCATGCTTAGTTATGGTTGAGGGAGTAACATATGGGTGATTTGAAAAAAATTAATAGATAGAAATAGTTCTTATATTTAGGATCAAAACTGACTTCACATTAGATCCTAATATTAAGAACAGAAGAGTATATTATAAGAGGCTAATTCCTTCTACTACACATAACCGTATTAGTTAATATGATTAAAGTTTGATGATATGACTTGCGCACACTAATTCGAGCCATGAAAAAATATGAGTTAGATTGGCAAGATGGCAGCTCCGTTTGAAGCATGCTGAAAAACTTGGGTCGCTCTACCTTAGGTTGGCCTGCTTTTCTTTTTTAAAAAAAAAATTACAATTTTTTGTTGTTTATGTCAATTTGAATGAAAAGTTATTGTTTTGAACTTATTTTTCATATATTCTTTTTTATGTCAATAACATGATTTCATGTTTAATTTGTCAATTTTTTTATTATCATTTTTATACGGATCGAATAATTATGTGCGGTATTATGTATCTTCATATTGTTTTGTTTTGGGATATTTAGTCATATAATTTATATGAATATATAAACAATTTGACTTTAGATTATCAAAATTTGTAATTTAATTAAAAAATTGAGAGATTTTTTTTTGGGGAAATTGCAATAAAGACCCCCCAATATATAAAATGGCAATCAGGGACCCCCAATTTGAGAAATTGCTGCAGAGGACCCGGTCCCAATTTGCAATTATGAAATGTAAGGAAATGGCTGAAATGCCCCTCACTCATTTGAAAAGAAAAAACCTGTCCGCGCTCTCCTCCCCCCCAAACGCGCGGTAACTTCCTTTGTATATCCCGTCGGCCATTCTTTGCGGTGTGCTCTGTTTATTTGTGCGCAAGAGTTTGTTTCCATTTTGCGGCGATAGGAGTATTGTGTGAGAGAAGAGTGTATTTGCTGTGGGAGAGGAGAACGGAGTCGTGCTGGAATAGTGATCTATCGACATCATCAAAGGCAAGGGAGGAGGTAGAGGCATCGTGACAGTCGTGTGTGGCTATCAAAGTTAACAGCGGCATTTGGCGACAAAATCTGGTGGTAAGTTTCAAGCTTTAGTTTGTTTGTGTTCGTTGCTGCCTGTGTGATACATTAACGAGAGGGAAGGGAATGCGTTTAGGGCAGGAACGTATATATATGTTTTTTCTGTTGAATATGCTGTGACTGATTGGCGAAAAATGGTTATCTGTGGAAGAAGATGGGCGAATGGGTTTGGGTGGGAAGGGAATTAGAAGATCAGTTAGGAGGATGACAAGATTAGTTTGGGAAATGACGACACTTGAATGGGTAAAGGGCAAATTGAATTGGTTAACTATTAATTGATCTGAAGAGATGTTGAAGTGATAGTGTCGTTTAAAATGACAAAATTGAAGTAGGGGGATTGACAAGTTGATAATGCAAAATAAGAATGTGTAATTGACAAGTTGGTAATAGAAAATAACAAGTTGAATATAATGAATAACAAGTTATTGAGCAGTTGGGAATAAGAAGGTTGCCATGGGTTCCTAACAAGTTAACAATAGGAAATGACAAGTTTAAAAATGACAATAAGAAGTTGGGAATAAGAAAGGCGATTATGACAAATGGAGAACTTTATAATGTAAAATAACTAGTTGATAATTATAAATGACAAGTTAATGATGAGAAATAACAAGCATGAGAAGTAGTTGAGACTAACAAGTTTACTTTGAGAAATTAACAACTTGCTTATATGAAATTACAAGTTCATGTTTCGAAATAAGAAGTAAATGGTGGTGATGTAAGAAGGCTGTTGGTTACAGAATAGGTTGTTAACAGAGGTGATAGTTAGTTAGTAAATGTGGTTGTGAAGGATTGTATGTTGAATATTTTGCAGGAAGAGGAAGATGGCATCAGAAGGAGCCTCTGGATCAAAAAAGGCACACAACGGTTGGGTGTTATTCAGAAGTGAGTTTATGGCCACAATAGCTGACCCTGACATGACAGCCAAACAAAAAGAGATGCTGCGTCAAATGCATGGAAAGCTCTGGCCGCTGAAGAGAAGATGAGGTACACCGAGGAGGTGAAGAAAAGAAGGGCACAAAAGGGAGAAGAGGAGAAAAAGAAACATGTCCCATCATTTCTAACCCGGGTGTCCCTGAAGGGATTAAGAAAATTACTGCACTTTGTGAACAATAATGAAGACTTAAGGGAGAGGGTTGAGAGGATGGGCTTCGGGAGGCTGTTGAAGGTTGGATTAAAGAGACTACCCCGTGATCTCATTGTGACCATGCTGAGATCATATGACCCGCCAACGCATCAATTTACAATCAGGGGCAAATCAGAGGAAATAGGAGCAGAAGATGTTGAGCAACTGCTAGGAATCCGTCACGGTGGGGAGGAGGTGAAAACTAAAGTTGATGAGAGTGATGCTACGTATCAGGAGTTGAGAAATGAATATCGGAAAGTGTCATTCAGCAAAATACTAAACGACATTGTTTCAGGGGAGGAGGATCACAGATTCGAGTTTTTATTTGTGCTATACACCCTGGGTACTTTTCTATGTCCGAATTCAAGCTCAGAAGTGAGTGAGAAGTTGGTTAGAGTCATGCGCTGCACAATGGATGACTTTGGAAAGTATGATTGGGCTACCTATATTATAAAGGACCTCTGGAAAGAAATGGGAGACTATGTCAAAGGGTACAGGCGGGGCAATGAAGGGCAGGGGAGTAGCACTGTTGGTGGCTGCATATACTTACTTCTGGTATGACTATTTTATTTGTCATTGTGTTTGCATTTGATTACCGATGTGCATAACGTTAATGTTGTATATATGTGGCTGGCTTGCAGCTTTTTTTTGGTGAGAATTTTAACCTAAACACGCCTGTTGGCCGAGAGTCCACTACTGCAATTGAATACTGGACTGATGAGAAAATAAAAGAATTGGCCAGCAAGGAGAGGAAGAGTGTTAGGGAATTATGTATGGAGGAAAAGGCAGTGAAGCTGTGACAGGGAAAGAAGAGAGGATAATTGTAGAGTTTTTGGACCCGGTATGTGGTATAATTGGTAAACTAAAGTTTTTATTTCGTAACCTGAACTTGTTATCTGCCATAGTATTGTTGTCATTTCCTATACTGAAGTTCTGATTTGCTATAGTGACATAGAGCTTTGTCATTGTTAAGTTGTAATTTGGCAAACTTAAGTTGTTATTCGCAATACTTATGCTGTGATTGGCCATATTGAACTTATCAATAGGTAGACTGACTTGTGATTTTGTATATTGAACTTGTCATTCGGTATAATGAACTTGTCATCTGCGATACGTGAGTTGTGATATGGTTTACTGAACTTGTCATTCGGTATAATGAACTTGTCATTTGCCATACGTGAGTTGTGATATGATTTACTGAACTTGTAATTCTGTATAATGAACTTGTGATCTGCCATACCTGAATTGTAATCTGGTTTACTGAGGTTGTCATTCGGTATAATAAACTTGTGATCTGCCATACCTAAGTTGTTATTTTGTTTATTGAACTTGTAATTCTGTATAATGAACTTGTGATCTGCCATACCTGAATTGTAATCTGGTTTACTGAGGTTGTCATTCGGTACAATAAACTTGTGATCTGCCATACCTAAGTTGTGATTTTGTTTACTAAACTTGTAATTCTATATAATGAACTTGTGATCTGCCATACCTGAATTGTAATCTGGTTTACTGAACTTGTCAATATGTCATAGTGAAGGTGTCATTTTCCATAGTGAACTTGTTGTTGTATATACTTACTTGATTAATGTCTTTTACATGCAGGAGCTGAAGAAGTTACGTGAGCGCCTAATGAAGAGGATAGAGGAAGGGCAAAAGATGCTAATGAAAATGGTGGATGAGGAGTTGGTGAAGGTGCAAATCCCAAGACAGGGAGATGGTGGGAAGGGTAAATCAAGAGGAAAGGCTCGGGTTGAGACAGTGCCTACAAATAGAAGTGACTCTGAAGATGATGAGGAGGAGAGGCGCAACAATGATGACATAACTGAGGAAAAGGAGAAGGATGAAGTAAGCAGTGAAGATGGAGACAGTCATGGGAAGGGCGACACAGAGAATGACAGCGACAATGAAGAGATGGAGGAAGAGGGTCAAGGGGATGGTGATGACAGGAGCGAAGGGGAGAGGGAATACAAGGGTGATGCAGAGGGTGACATACCTGCAGCCAGTCCCCCTAGGGAAGTGTCACCCACCATTGAAGGTGATGAGGGTGACATACCTGCAGCCAGTCCCCCTAGGGAAGTGTCACCCACCATTGAAGGTGATGAGGCAGAAGGTCACTCACCGATGGAGGTATCCCCCCTGGCCATTGTTGAATATGTTGGGCCTGATCCAGAACCTGTATCTGTGGAGGCACAACAACTAAGGAGATCTACTAGGGTTCGGTTCAGCAAGATCAAGTCTCCTTGGTTGGAGTTGAAGGCACAATCAAGAGTGAAGAGGCCTATGGAGCCCAAGGATATTTTGTTCAACTTAGTCAGCCGAGCTGTCAAAGGTGATGAGGGTGAGATGTAAGTGAAAATCTTTGCTTATGTGATCTTATTTGTTGACTACATGTTAACATAACACATCTAGTAACTCACTTGAATATGTTTCAGTCCTTTGATCAGAATGTTTGATGAAGACATCCCCCGACGATTGCTGCATTCGCTTGGTGGAAATAACAGGGTGAGTAACCGAGTGATGTCGTTGGTCTGTAAGGCTTTGGTGCAAGAGCAGCAGGCAGTTGAAGGCCGAGTTAAGAGGCATATATTTGATGCAGACTTCATGGTGATGTTTCTGTATTACTAATAGGCTTTGTTGATTTACAAGATTGGAAATGAAAATGACAGAATAAAGTGTGTTACAGTGAATAAGAACTTGGTTTTCTGCATTTCACAGGCCATAATGACCCGTGATCCAGCTCGTTGGGATCCTAACCAGCATGCACGACAAATACTTCCGCATTATGTTGGCTACAACATAGGTGACTGTGACTTGATTCTGGGTCCTGCTCTAGTTGGGGAGCATTGGTTCTGTTTTGCATTCGAACCAAAGACCCAGAAGTTTAATGTCCTTGATTCCATGCGAGCAAGTTTACAGCGTAAGAAGACCACCTCCAAGCAGAAGAAGGCAGCCACATATGACCCCCAAGAAATGGCCATCACCGGATGTGTAAGATGTTACTGACCTGTGCATGTTAGATAGGGAAATGACAGTTTTATATTGTTATCCTTTTGATGAATATGGCATATGTGCAGAGGGATCGGTTTGAAGACATACTTCACATGGTCAGACCAGATTTTAGTGATAACTTGGAAATTGTCTGGCCTGATGTACCACAGCAGAAAAATTTGTGAGTGTATACACCCTACTCATGTGATATGTTATTTGGCTGTGTTGGTTTGAGGAGCTGAAACTGTTAGGGTGGTGTTGTGGGCAGGAGGGACTGTGGTGTGCATGTGCTCATATGGCTCAAGAAATGGGAGCCTGATGTTTCCCTTGAATATACCGAGGTATTGACATTACCTTATTTATTGTGCAATCAAGAGTGACCACGTGTGACTTGTTTGGTGGTAAACTTGCTGTGCAGGCTGATGTGTCCTCTTTTCGGCGCGAGCTGATGTGGTGGCTGGTGAACCATGATGACAATGAATGCCGTCAGAATGTGTATGATCTTATCTCACAACCAGAGAAGGGCCGAATGACCAAGAAGAGGAGAACGTCTTTATAGAGAGCATTTAAATTAGGCTGTGACTTTTACTAACTTTGTCAATTGATTCATTTGTTGAAATTGTATGCCAATTATTGTAATGGTTATGATATGCTTGGATTGATGGTATAACAGCACTTATATTTGGAATGACAAATTTCCCTTTAGTCAGGCCAAATGGCCAATGACCAGTTTAGTACAGGTAACGACAAGTTCATTATGGCCAATGACAACTTGTGAAAAGGTTTTCATACAAATTTGTGATTCTGTATTAAAGGTGGCTAAATTTGCACATTGATTCACGGAATGAGAGGTTGACAAAGGAAAATGACAAGTTGACAATGCCAAATCACTGGTTCCCAAGATGTTTTCATGTAAGGGAAAATTTCTATTCCAATTAGTGGAATTCCACTTATGACAATCACAGAATGACAGGTTCACTAACGAAATTGACAAGTTGACTAGTGAAACTTACAAGTTCCCATAAGGTTTTCGTGAAACCGAGATTTTCCGTTGAGATGAGTGGATTCCCACTTATGATAATCACGGAATGACAAGTTCACTAAGGAAAGTGACAAGTTCACTAGCGAAAGTTACAAGTTCGAATAATGTTTTCATGAAACGACTGGATTTTCACTACTGGTAAACGCAAGGTTACAACTTCAGAAAGGGAAATGACAAGTTTATTATGGAAAATGACAATTTCCCAGAAGGTTTTAATACATTTTCATACTTTTGAAGACAATGATTACATTGCACATTTCTGACAGCAACCACTTCTGATAAACACGGAATGACAACTTCATATTGCCAAATGACAACTTTACTATGGCACATGACAAGTTCCTATATGGTTTTGACACATTTCGTTTTCTGACAGCAACCACTTCTGATAAACACGGAATGACAACTTCATATTGCCAAATGACAACTTTACTATGCAAAATGACAAGTTCCTATAAGGTTTTGACACATTTCGTTTTCTGACAGCAACCACTTCTGATAAACACGGAATGACAACTTCATATTGCCAAATGACAACTTTACTATGCAAATGACAAGTTCCTATAAGGTTTTGACACATTTCGTTTTCTGACAGCAACCACTTCTGATAAACACGGAATGACAACTTCATATTGCCAAATGACAACTTTACTATGCCAAATGACAAGTTCCTATAAGGTTTTGACACATTTCGTTTTCTGACAGCAACCACTTCTGATAAACACGGAATGACAACTTCATATTGCCAAATGACAACTTTACTATGGCACATGACAAGTTCCTATATGGTTTTGACACATTTCGTTTTCTGACAGCAACCACTTCTGATAAACACGGAATGACAACTTCATATTGCCAAATGACAACTTTACTATGCCAATGACAAGTTCCTATATGGTTTTGACACATTTCGTTTTCTGACAGCAACCACTTCTGATAAACACGGAATGACAACTTCATATTGCCAAATGACAACTTTACTATGCCAAATGACAAGTTCCTATAGGTTTTGACACATTTCGTTTTCTGACAGCAACCACTTCTGATAACAAACGGAATGACAACTTCATATTGCCAAATGACACTTTACTATGCCAAATGACAAGTTCCTATAAGGTTTTGACACATTTCGTTTTCTGACAGCAACCACTTCTGATAAACACGGAATTCACATTTCTGACAGCAACCACTTCTGATGAACATGAAATTACAAGTGCACAAAAGCAAATGACAACTTAACTATGCAAATAACAAGAAGTGACAAGTTCTGATTTCTTTGACAGCAACAAGTTCTTTACAACATTCAATGACAAGTGCACATTAACTTACATCTTCCACTTAATGTCCCTTTGTCCCAAACATAGAAGTAACAAAAATATATGTGCACATCTACTAACATCCTGCTCCCAAAAAATTAAGAAGGATGAACCCTATATGTGCCAAAAAAATTA